>NW_021703769.1:10208311-10243941 GCF_005190385.1 Monodon monoceros | reverse complement strand
CCCGTGTCCCCTGCATCGGCAGGCGGACTCTCAACCACTGCGCCACCAGGGAAGCCCTCCCTCGTGGCTTTTTATCACCACCTGAAATAAGCTGGTTTATTACCTCACATGCTAACGTCTGACTCGTTTCCCCAAAAAAACACCCCACAAGAGCAAGGACTTTTGACTCGCTCACCAGCGTACCCCCTTAGTCCCAGAAGGGTGCCTGGCACAGAAAAGACAACGAGTTGATGCCTTTGGGTGAGAGGGAGGGAGGCTGGTGGAGGAGGGATGGAGAGGAGGGCTCACAGTTCACAGGATCGGGCTACTGCTAGGAGCTAAGGGTATTTGCCAGGTACGACCTGGGGCTTGAGAACAAGAAACTGGTTACAGAGGAGACAAGGGGACAGAGAAAAAAACAGTGAGTGTGTGTGCAAAGCATGCATTTCTCAAGAGTGCGCCTGAGTTGGGGCGGGCAGAGGAACACGAGGAGAGGAGTGAGGGTATATTTTGCCCTGAAATATCACTTATTTTGTTAGCTCAAAAAGAGACTTTTGGGGCTTCCCTGGTGGCGCAGGGAAGAGAGTTCGCCTGCCAATGCAGGGGACATGGGTTCGTGCCCTGGTCCAGGAAGATCCCACATGCTGCGGAGCGGCTGGGCCCGTGAGCCATGGCCGCTGAGCCTGCGCGTCTGGAGCCACGGGAGAGGCCAAAACAGTGAGAGGCCCGCGTACCGCGAAAAAAAGAGACTTTTGGAAAACGTCTCAAGTCTTTGGAGTGGAGAAAGCAGAAGCTGCATTTTGGAGTTCCAGGAAAAAAGGGGGCCAAGACAGACGGCAGCGTCTGTGTGCAGGAATGCAGCTGGGGAGGAAGAGAGGTGGAGCCAGGTAGGATGCCCAGACCAGACAATGGATCGCTCTGATCATTAGCAAAGGGTCGGGGAAAGATAACCAAACACTGGGGCTTCCCAGGATCACAGGTGAGCAGCGTGGTCCACTTCTAAGACGATGTGTTTGCATTCGGACCCATATCCTCTGGTGACTCTTCTCTTTGCAGCTGCAGAACCTCCCTTTGACCCTCAAAGCACTTAAGCCCAGCTCTCACAAAGTTTCCAAGCAAAGTCTAGTTGCCAAAAATCCCAAAAGGCAAATGAATGGCAGGTGAGAAATAGCCCCCACCTGGGAAGCACGTTCCGCTGGAGCTTGGGCAGCCAGAGCTGTATTTTGTGGGGAGACCTCCTTCGGGGAATTGACGAAAGGGATGGAAAACGACCTAGGCTGCCTCCCAAACAGACTGGAGAAATGACCCAGGGATTTCCAGTTTACCTGTCAGAAATGCCAAAGAGCTGAGAAGTCTGAATCCCACATTCACAAAGCCAACAGTGGAGTCTGAGAATGTTTCGTGAGTGCACAGGCCAGACGGCGTCTGTGAGAGGGATCTGAAACCCCAGCAGTTAGGAGACAATGCTGCACCCCTCTTCCTGGCGGCTACAGCGGTGGTGCAGTTCGGGGCTCACCGCTGGCCAACAGGCCACATAAGCACCTCCCCAGCAGAGGGACCTGGGCTGGGCAGAGCCTTGGGAACAATTCCAGTCAAGCATGGAACATCTAACCAGCAGCCACACTGCTGCCTTTTGGGGACCACACGGGTGGAGATTATTCCCCTGCCCTGTCACGCTCTGGGCCCAGGAACGTGAAGCCCCCAAATTGAGAAGACTGAATACAGCACATGGGACGGGGCAGTGCTTGTTCTGAATTCTGAGATTCCTTCATGTTATTTCTCCCGCACATCAGGGGAGACGGGTCCCAGGCCTGCCACGCTGTATAACTCCAAGGGCCCCCGTTCACAGAGGGTACAATCAAATACAATGTGAGCAGCACCCCCTGGAGTTGTGAGGGTGATCAAGTAATTCTGGCAAGTGCTACCTCCCCCTCGTTTCAGAGATTGATAATGTCCCCTAGCTCAGGAAAGGCTCTGAGAAGTCCTATAGTAAACAAGGTTTTTAAAAACTTGGTTTCATCAAGTATTTTTTGCTTTCTCAGCCACAGAACCCTCATTTCGGAGAATACCTCCTAAAATCCCAGGGAACTGGGCTTATGGAGAATGTACTTAAGAAAAGGCTCCACCAGTAGAATCAATTTCACTATCTTGGTTCTCAGAGACAGCCTTAGAGCTGACTCGAGTTACTGACCCTCTGGGAGATCACCCTCACCACGACCTTGAACCTGCCTGTGTTCAGAGAGACACTTCGGAGGCCCCAAAGGGTCTCCATTCTCAGCTGCTTTCTCCGTAACACAAACTTCTGTCTGGGGCTACAACGGACACTTAAAGGTTACTCATGACCATGTGAGGCCCACTTGGAATCTGATGCATCACGGAGAACCACGGATGGACTCCCATTCTCTACCCGAGATGCTCACCACTGGTCTACGATGTGGGATGATGGACAGGGTGAGTGGGAGGGACTGGCACATTTCTCACTCTAGAGACTAAACCAGCGCCGGACACAGTCCACGGGGGAGAGTGCCAGTCCTTGCTCTGGTATCATTTATTTATGAAGCACCTCTGCCCTGATCCAGCCCCTGAGCGCACACGTGGAGAGAGGTTCCAGTTACAGCCCCATTCCATTTACCCTCTCACTCGGGTAAGGCATTCTGCATTAGTTGAATTTTCTACATGATAACCCCCTTTCGGGTAAAACTTTAACTTCACCATTTTGGGTGTAACTTGTTCAAGAGTGGATAACGCCTTGGTCTCTCTTTTAAAATGGAGCACAGTGCCCCGAACTCAACCTGTGTTTGATTATTCAGGACAGATCAATTATTAACTCAGCAATACCTTGAGGTCAGCCCTGTAAGGCACGCGGGGCAGTCTGACCCTATACTAAGTGGCTCTAAGCATCTTTGCTGGATGCATTTGGGGGAAGTTTTTGAAAGACTGTTTTACTAGAGAGAGGACATGGAAACTACAAGAAGTCACTGAACCCCCAGATAACCCGGATCGTCAAAACTTTGCATAAAGGAAAAGTCAATGGTCTCCGAGTGAGCACCAAAGGATTCCTGCCGCTGGGGTGTCTGATAACTAGCACCTGGTCCTTGTGATAACTACTGTGGCTATTCTGAAGCTTTCTGCCTTACTTCCTACTTCTTGGCTGGGTTCCTGAGAGGACATTTTCCTAAATAATTGAGGTTTCAGGGTATATCAGATGCTACTGCCGGTAGAGTGGGAGGCCGGAGCTGTGGACGGCCGCCAGCGGTATAGGCTTTCCTTCTCCCATTCAGAAATTCAAACCACCTGTCTTCCTTCTTCTGGCGCCCCCAGGGGAAGGCTGCTCTGCCTGCCCCGCCCTCTCTGTCCTTCACCCACACCTGGCTGACCCCAGGTGAGTCCTGCCAACACAACTGGCCCTTCCTCCCTGCGATCACAGACCAATGTCACACACATGGCCACTCCAACAAGACTACCGTCCAGCTGGGCCCCCGCCAACAGACTCAGGCGCCTACAGACACACGAAGCTGCCTCTGCCTCTTTTCATTGGTCCAGCCACCCCATCAGCTGGGCTCACCACAACGGAAGCCCGCTGCTTCCCTCCCATCAATGCGCGGCTCTGTTCCACTGGCACAGGGCAGAGATATGCCCGCAGCCTGCCCGCAAGCCTCCATTCATGCTCCCTTCCGAGAGAGCCACTTTTCAACAAGATTTCTCCTTCCCCCGGCCCCATCCCCCTCCCCCAAACACACAAAAGAGGGCTATAAAGTGGGGTTTTTTTTTTCTTTCCGGGAATAAAAGGTTAGCTTTCCTTCCTTTCTGTTTCCCTATCCTTGGTCTAAATTTGGCAAGTGGAAAGAGTGGAAGCAGTTAAACTGACCCAGTTCGTGACCGGGCGGACACTCCTAGGGCCGGAAGTGCCCTCATTTGCTCTTTCTGTTGCAATGGTTGTAGGGGAGCAACTAAAACTCCTACCACCCACCCCAGAACTCCTGCTTGGAGGTGATTCTTGCACAGAGTTGGGTGAGGCCTTAAAGGTTATCTTATTCAACTCCGTCAGATTAAGGAGGGGGACACTGAGGCCCAAACAGGTGAAGGAAGATACCCAGGCCATGCAGTAAACTTGCTGGGGAGATGCTTCGGGGCACCAAACTCACAGGCAGTGAGAAAAACAAGCATCTTACCGTCATCCAAGTAGGTCTGGTCCAAGTTCTGCTCCTGTTTAATTGTCACGCCCGCGGGTAATACTTCCTTTTGGTCACTGACCGGAGGTCCATTTTTGGCGGCTCTTTGGCTTGCGGCATTCTGCTGCTGAATGACCGTTGGGTAGGAGCCCGGGCTCAGCCTCTGACCTTGACTGACAGGGGGTGGGCCGGGCCTTGTGGTGCCGGGCGCGAAGTTCTCGCAGTACACGATGTGCTGGAACTCCTGGTGGCTTCCGCAGCGCAGCTGCTGGCTGGTGGGCGAGTAGTGGATCACCGGTGAGGCCTGCTGGTTGGCTGGACTGGAGTGGAGCAGGGCCGAGCTCTGGCCCTGGGAGCCAGCGTGCACTAGCACGGAGCGGTGGGCATCCGCGAGGGACAGGGGGGCGGCCATGAGGGCCGGCTGCTGGTAGCCCAGCAGGCTGGGGCTCAGGCTCTTGCTCCGCTGGTAGAGGACGGCCGCTGGGTTCTGCTGCTGGTAGCGGGCGTCGGGGGATGAGAGCCCTGAGCGGAATTGCTGGCAGGGAGCCATGGTGGCCACGAGGCAGGAGGGGGACTCGGCCACCATTGGGTGCTGTGGGTAGTAAGGCTGGCTCCCCAGGCCCCCGTGGGCAGGGCTGCAGATCAAGGTGGGGTCGTATTCATCAGTGGGCTCCGTCTTGATGGCTGGGACTGAGAGAAAAGCACACGGGGTGCACCATTCTTAGTGCCACAGGGGTGCATAGAGGATTAGAAGACAGCGGTTAGGAACACGGCCTTAGGTGTCCACAAGGGTGGGATCAAAGATCTAGGCTCTGTCACTTATTAGCCTTGGGCAAGAGGCTCCCTGTGCAATTGTCTTAGGTTACAAATTTTACCCTGGGTGATGATCTTGAACTATAGGTCTTTCTGACAGTGGAAAAGTAGCTGGTGGGTCTGTGTCAGCCCTTGTGCAGCCTTTTTGCCCAGGGGGAGAGCTCGGGGAAGAATGCTTGATGTAAAATTATGCCTCCGCCGCCTCCTCCTGCTCTGGCAGCTCCAGCCCCCTCCCCTGCTTGCTGTCCTTCATCATACTCACCACCAGCTGAAGTATCTGTGCACTTTACGTGCTCACTTATTATCTGAAACCCCCCACTAGAATGTCAGCTCCTCAAAGGGAGGATTTTTTCTTCAGTGCTGGATCCCCAGCACCTAAAACCGTACCTGCCACTTAATCGGCACTCAGATATTTTCCGGACAAAGGAATGACCAAACAGTGACTGTCGGCCTCCTTAGTTTTGTAGTACTTTGGGGGAGTGAGGCCTGCTGGCTTGGACCTCATTTTCCCCATCTGTTAGCTGGCAGGAACAATCATACCTACCCCATGGGGTTGTGGGCAAGATTAAATGAGATATGTGTGCACGGTGACTGCACACAGTAAGTGCTCAATGCTTGCTGTTGTTGCTACTATCACTATTACTACTGTGAGTGTTGGTGAGGTCACCGTTCCTCTCTCCCCACCCAGGACAGTCACCAGAATCCGGACTTCTCCGACATCCTTTACCGAAGCATCACCAGGCCCAGGAACTGAGGAATCCGTTTTCTTTTCACTGGAGTAAATGAATTGGTGACAGGACCATAATGAAATTGTGGGGGGAGCTCCCAAATGCTGGGGGCTGGAGGGGGCAAAGGAGTTCCAGCATCTACAGCAAAAACGCAGCTTTGACTCCAACTTCTCAGGAAGCCACTCAAAGACCGTCTCCAGGTACCTGGGCCTCGAGTTCTCACTCGAGCCAAGTTCAGGCAGGTGAGTGCTGATGCCCAGACCCAGAGAGGCCTCATCGCCACGCAGGAGGGGCGACAGCACGTGACACATAACTGAAAACCTCTACGTTACAAAGGATCGTTGAACTGCGGTCTAGAGCCCTCCCAGAGATTCCCCCCAAGTTCTGGGTCCCATTAGGCCTTTGCCACTCACGGCATGGCACACCAGTCGTGGGACAATGGAACACTCACCGTGCCGCACACACCTGTGGACGCACGCATCCCACCCAACCCAGGCCCTCACTTTTGTGCTGCCGGCAGCCCAGAGGCTCCACGTGAAACTGTCACAGGTTGGAAATTACACCCTGGCTGACATTCTCAGATTGTAGACTTCCTGGAAAGGCTGCTGGCAGGCCTGTCTCAGCCTTGGGAAGTTTGTAGCCTCTTTCTGCAGCCCTAACCACAACCCAACATAGCAGTAATATCAGTATTACTTATTATCTGAACCCCCTTTCCATCAGCATTATCTTTCATCTGCATCCCCTGTTAGAACATCGGCTCCAGGAGGGCAGGGATTTTTGTTGTGTTCACTCTTGTGTCTCCAAGCTAAAACAGTGCCTGACACTCAGATATTTTCTGGACAAATGAATGAATGCAAAATGGCTCTCGTCACCCTTCTTAGGACTGTAGTGCTTTGTGAGAATGAGGCCTCCTGGCCTGGTTATCCGCCCGGCAACTCCATTTGGCCACCAGGTGACCACCTGCTGTGGGGTCCCTAAGGTTCCACATTTTAGGGCATATTCACCTTCTACCTCTATTGTGATCAAATCTAAACCAGGGATAGGAGTCATCAGCTTTGCCACCTTCTGGTGAACAAGTCTACATGTGCCCCATTATTATTCTGCCCTCGCAAGAAAATATTAATAACAACAATAGTTAATATTGTTGATGTGCACCATCCTAAGCACTTTATGTGCATCTGGTTTATATAACTCTTATAAGGAAGGTGCCATTGGACAGAGGAGGAAACTGAGGCTCAGAGAGGTTGAGTCACCTGCCCTAGGTCACCCAGCAGATCGCGTGCATCCTCACCCAGAGGCCGATGCTGCCTCTCCACACACAGGGGGCCTGCGGAGAGAACTTCTTACCTGGATGGTAGGTAAAGTGCTGAGGCTGACTTCGTTTTCTTTTCCCGTTAATGACATAGAAGTTCACCTTCACTGACGTCCGAACGTGCTTGTTCCGATACTCAGGGATCTCAACGAAAAGCATGTTCTGAAAGAAAGGAGTTGTCAATAATTTAACTGCAACCACATCCAAATTGCCATCCAAGGTCCTAAGCACAGTGAACCAGCCCATCTAGAAGGACTCGTGGTGGGGAGGGATAAATTGGGAGTATGGGATTAACAGATGCACACTACCACATATTCAGTATAAAACAGATAAACAACAAGGAATTACTGTATAGCCCAGGGAACTATATTCAATATCTTGTAATAACCTATAATGGAAAAGAATTTTTAAAAGAAGAATATTGATATATATATATATATATATACATAACCGAATCACTTTGTTGTACAACGGAAACAAACACAATATTGTAAATCAATTACACTTCAATAAAAATAAAGAAATAAATAAAAGTAAAAGGACTCGTGACACGTTCCATACATTTACAGGCAAAATTCTAATTAAGGGGAAGTTGACTTTTCAGCTGCAGCGAAGAAAGACTTACCACTTACTCTATCAAGGTATATGAAGATGTCACTGCTACAAATCAAAAGGGCGTGGTGCTCAATAAACGTGTAATTCATTCATCAATTCAATACCCACTGAGTGCCTTTTAGGTCCAAAGCACTGGGACTTTGATGAAGGAAGGGGAAAGAAGAGGGAAAGAGAGCACGAGGGAGGTGGGGGAGGGGAGGACAGGGCGTCCAGTCGTCGCGTCCGCGTGCTTACAGGCTGGCTCTTGTCTTTATCCACCGTGGCCTCCATCTCCCAAATCTGCTGCCCATCTGGAAAAATTTTAAAATGACAGACTTTGAAGGAACTATTAGCAACTGAGAATTTAAGACAAAAACTCACCAACTTATATATATCTTGGCTTACGTGTTAGATGATTTCAGTAAAGTACACCTGCGCGTTTGCATTATGGATGCATATATGTACATATATGTATTTTTATTTCTATAAATGCATATTTCTTTTTGCAAAGAGAAGGCACCTTGACAACAGAAAGCTGGGCAACAATACAAGATAAGGGAAAAAATAGAAATTGCCCATCGTCCCAATACCACTATCTTTTTTCTCTATATTTGAATGTCTACGTATCTGTCTTTAAAAAAAAAACCAAGTATTGTTATACGCTTTACTTGCTAATACGCTTTGTTCAACCAAAGACTATTTCCAAAACACTCTGCATATGCCAAGACTGTCACAGGGGCCCCATTACAGATCCCTGGCTGTCCCAGACATGACTTCTTCATTGTCTGAGAACACAGGTGGCTCACATATTCTGTCCTAAGAGGCTTAAACAATGTCCTGGCTCGTGAGGCCTTGGAGTGAGTGGAAACACAGGCACCCACCCTTCACCTTTCAGTCAACAGAGAGCCTGGCTCTCATGTGACTCATTACAACAGGCGCTGAGAGGTTTGCTCAGGGGTAAACCCTCCTCCCCTGGAGCAGGGCACTGGTTCCCCAGTTCGGGGCCAACAAGTTGGGCCAAACAAAACTCTGCATTTGCAAATAATAGATTTTTTTTGCTGACCACCTACATCGGCCAGTGGCAGTTTTCGGCTGAAACAAATCATTTCCACAAGTGTTTCCAGGGTGTTTTGTGGAACGCTCGCTCTGAAGAATGTTAAATGGGTTTATGACAAAGGAAAGCAAGTTCTACCAGCTAGTAAGAATTTGGAGAAGGCAGAGTCAGAGTCAAGTGGGTTTCTTTACTGCAGGGTTTCTCAGAGCCTTTAATCTGCTCAGGTGCAGCATTAACTCTCCAAGGTGGGCTGGGTATGCATCATGTCCTGACATTTAGCCAAAGCGTCCCGCCTCTTTGTAAGCACTATGAGCAACCTCTGTGACAGGTTAGATTTGAACCCATACAGTCTCGGCTCTTAAGGGTCACCCAAAGAAATCGGGTTTCTAAGCATTATTTGAACTTGTATAGGACATATTTCCCCAAATAATAACTAATAAAAGATCTTGTGATTGCTACTAGGGCTAATGCATTCTAGATGATCTGAAGAAAGAACAAGCGCTGAGCCAGTTGGAGCCTTCCCCAACAAGTCAGTCCGCAAGTCTTGGCCTTACAGTTCTATTCAGGGCAATCCCTGAAATGACTAAGGAAGACACAGCTTTCCGTCCAAAGGGAAGAGGAAAACATGGTTAGTGTACCAACTCTCGCTATGGTGTGAGATCCCTGAGGGAGGGACCAAGTTATAGCTGTCACGGTCTCCCCAACACCCAACATACTGCAGGTGCCGAGCATACAAAAGTGTCAGCAGCTCCAAAGGCTGCTCATGGGGCCAGGATGAAGCCAGGAGCTGACACCAGCCACTGCTCAGAAGGAAGCAAGAAAGGATAGACGGATAGATGTCAAGGAATTTGAAGTTCAGTCATCAAGATAGGGTATTTCCAGTGTGTAAAGCCCGGGACAGAACTCTTCAGAGAAAATCCTCATTTCTTTATCAAAGACAGGTCAAAGGTCATCCAACAGAGACGGTACGAGCTAGGCATGGGTCCTCATCAAAAAACCACGTCTCGGGCTTCCCTGGTGGCGCAGTGGTTGAGAGCCCGCCTGCCGATGCAGGGGACACGGGTTCGTGCCCCGGTCCGGGAAGATCCCGCATGCCGCGGAGCAGCTGGGCCCGTGAGCCATGGCCGCTGAGCCTGCGCGTCCGGAGCCTGTGCTCCGCAACGGGAGAGGCCACGACAGTGAGAGGCCCGCGTACCGCAAAAAACAAACAAACAAAAAAAACCCACGTCTCTATTCACTAACTGCAGTGCAAGCTCTAAGTCAGAAGATCAAGTAATAACTTAATTGAGGAAATGAACAGCATGTCGACGTCTGGTGTGTCACCCTCCCCCTAGCCTCTCAGTGGCTGAACTGAGTTCTGCCACTGATGGTACCATGTCTCTTTGGGTTTGGTTCATTACCATGTATGAGCATCACTCAGAAAAGAAAGGCCCATTTTCATGTCTCAAAATTGGGAGGAGAGAGCGAGAAGTACCCAGAAACATGATTGGGAAGTATTAAGCTGGGTCCATAAAGCTGCCACCCAGCTCTCTTCCTTGACTCACGCCAATAAGTGGAAGATGAAGCATAGAAAATACAAAATGACGGTGCGATGAAAAGGGTGTCACCGTGAGGAGAGTCCTCAAAGTCCCTTCCCCTGGTCTAAGGACCCAAGAGAAATGGAAAGGAGCCCTTCTCCCCAAATTTGACACTTGTCTCCATCTCCGGTGAGCAAAACGCCACCCAGCAACAGCCATAGAATTCTAGGGTACAGGTGCTAGACAGTAGCCTTAAAAATTAGCCAGCCAAACACCATCAGATAGGGAAACTGAGGCCCAGAGAAGGAAGGGGGGTTGTCCAAAGACATGCGGTAGACAGTTATTAAACCAACAACTGGCACAGTCCGATAACAAAGGGAATGCTTTCAAGGAAAGAAGCTGAAGGTTACTAAGCAGAGAGAAGATGCCAGCTTCCTGGGAGGCTGGAGAAAGGTCCTACATAGGGACGATCTTTTTATGTCGCATCCACCGCATAGGTTCACGCACATCTTCTCAAACCTTTCCCTGCTTCCCCTGTGCCTCCAGAGATACCATCTAAAATCCCACGGCGGCCTTGAAGGCCCTGCCCCACCTTGCTCCTGCCTCTGTTCCAGCCTCTTGGGGCACCATTCTCACCCCTCCTACTACTTTTTTTAAAAGCCAATTGGCCTCACCCCAGAGCGCTGGCTTGTTTTGTGGCCTATAGTGTGGCTTAGCAAAATGACGTTTTTGCTCCTGAAAAAAAAAAAAAAGAAAGAAAATTCAGATGGTCTGGCCGTTCTGGGCACCCCCGACAGGAACTGGACCACAGCGGCCTCTCCGGATGGTGCTGCAGGCGCCACCTCACCACAGCCCCCTGCCCTGGCCCGCACGTCTCCCATCTACTTTCCAGGCCCTACCTTAGTGGACCTTTGAGAGACAGGTACCTCTCCCCACACCGTGACGAGGGGAACTTGTCAGGGCTCTGCAGAAAGGCCCTCCACTGGGATGTGCCCGAGGTTTTCTCAGGACTGTACGACATTTTGGCCAGAAGAAGCCACCGCCCAATATCACCTCAGGCAGCGTCCCACTCTGCTGCTGTATACCGCCCCCCCAAAAAAAAAAACAAAGAAAGACCCCCGGCCCTTTCCTATCTGTCAGGACAGGAAAACTCGCTTCCCTTCCTCCTGGACCACAGGCCCTTTGCTCCAAGGACCTGACCTTCTCTTTGCTTCAAAACCAGAACCACGTGCCCAGGAGGCCCTTGGCCACCACACAGCCCAGCAAGGGCCCCGGTGTGTCGACACAGGGCTCCCAGCGTGGGCCGCAGAGGGTCATCCCTCCACCCGCTCGCTGAGAAGCCCTCCCACCGCCATCCCCCGAGCTCCAGCCTGGCAGCCAGGCGGCCACATCCCAAGCTCCAGATGTCAGCCCAGGAAAGCAGCCTGTGGGGTTTCGGAGGAAATGCCTACTCACCCCAGCGTCCCCCAGCGACACGTTTACTGTAGCCCCCAGCATTCTCGGGCGTGTTCCGTGGCCGGAACAGACTTCCCCTCTATGGGTCACCAGAACGCTCTCCATTTTATCCTACATACCCCAAACTCCAGAGCAGACAGACCCAGCTTTGAATCCCTCCTTGCGTTGCCCCCAATTAGCTGTGTGAGCTGGGATAAGATACTCTACCTCTCTTTGTCTCTTATCCAAAATACGGGGATAATCAGAGCACCTACACATCACAGGTTCATTCCAAGAGAAGAGACCCAGACAGAGTATAAACATTCAACAGACATTGGCAGCAGGGCTAGAAGCAACAGATGATACAAATATTGGCTCCTTTATCATTTTTTTGCATTTGTTCCACGATTGAAAAAAAACACAAGCATTTTTCAATCAGAAAAGAATAAAAAACATTCTCTGATTGCAGTTATAAATACATTTGCCTGCAGGCATGGGCTGGAGGGAATTTACAAAAGGACAATGTCTGTTACAGGAGACAGGTGGCATGGTGCCTGAGTTTCTTTCCTTTCAAAAATGGGTGTTTACACCATTATCTCAACTTTTTAAAAGCCCCAAGGGCAGCTTCAGGCATCTAGCCTGGCTGTGCCTCTCCCGTGGTCCCTGCACTCCTTTCTGAACAAACCAGCCCTCAACGGGAAGTGACAGCTGCCGATACGTCCTTGATGCTACATAGCATATGGAAGACACACCAAGGGGCCTGGTCTCTAAGGGGAGCATGCGGCTTACAAAATACCTCAAGGCCATTTTCCTGGGCTCTTCTTCCATTCCCCCACCCCACATGAAATCCCAACTCATAGGTCCTGGGTTTCACCAAGAGAACATACTAATCCCATCCTCTGAATGGACCTTCCAGGAGGCAGTGGAATTCACAGTAAATGCTGGCAGGACTCTCTCAGCCTGATGTCACTCTGACTGGGTTCAAGTCCCATCACTGCCATTTACTTGCTGTGTGGTCCTTGAATGGTATCTTAACCTCTGTGCCTCAATTTCCTCATAGGCCAGACGATAAACTTAATTTCTTGACTTCAAAGAGCTGTGGTAAGAATTCAAATAGAAATTATATGTAAAATCCTTAGCAAAATGCCCAGCCCACAGTGAGCACTGTTATCACTATTATTATTTTAGAATTTGGTATATCAGGTCCAACTTTAAGGAGAAAGAATTGGCTGGCCATCTCGACCCCAGTATTCTGGTGGGTATCACAGCTTCTCGTTTCAGTTCTTTGCATTACACTTCTCATTGCAAATAAATAAAATGGCCATAGAAAGTATTCATTGATAGGGACAGATTGAATCGATCATGGGCCATCCATACTTGGTATGGAATATCAGGTATAGAAATATCTTCAAATAAGGACGGTCATGTTTTCTGACCTAGAAATGCATTCCTGCTATATTAAAAAGCAGAATTTTTTTTTCTTATTTCTTTTTTTTGGCTGCGTTGGGTCTCCGTTGCTGCACGCGGGCTTTCTCTGGTTGCAGTGAGCAGGGGCTACTCTTTGTTGCAGTGCGCGGGCTTCTCATTGCGGTGGCTTCTCCTGTTGTGGAGCACAGGCATGCGGGCTTCAGTAGTTGCGGCACGTGGGCTCAGTAGTTGTGGCACACCGGCCCTAGGGCACGCGGGCTTCAGTAGTTGTGGCGCACGGACTTAGTTGCTCTGCGGCATGTGGGATCTTCCCGGACCAGGGACTGAACCCATGTCCCCTGCACTGGCAGGCAGATTCTTAACCCTTGGGCAGATTCTTAATCAGGGACGTCCTAAAAGCAGAATTTTTAAAGTGTAGCAGACTAGTACATGAGGCATGACATCACTTTGTGAGTCTATAAACATCTCTGCTTATGCTTAAGGAACCTGTGCCCCAAGCTGCCTGGATAGTCACAACCCCACGCTTGGGACTGGATGGATGAGGTGAGACCGTCACATCTTCCTTCACATGATTTAAGAAACATGGTAGAATTATGGGCGATTTTAATTGATGTGCATTTTTAAAATAAAGTTTTTCTCTTAAGAAAAAAGTATATTGCAACTGCCTGTTGATTTGTCTGTCTCCCAGGAGCCCCCTGGGGCCACGATCTTAGAGGGAGGCTGGGCATGGACCCCCAGTGTGGATTAAGCTCCTACAGCACAGCAGGCCCCCGGCAGGCTGCTGGGGCCTTGACACAAGCCACACATGCCCTCTTGCCCTCAATGGCCCCCAGACAAGGAAGCAGGGCCCTGGGTCCCACCGGAGCTCAAAAGAGAAATGGATTCAAGGTTCCTCACATCTGCCGGGATGGGAACACTGCCTCCTTCCTCAGCTTCCGACCCCCGACTCAGCTCCGGATACACTGGCCTCCTCTATCCCTCCAACAACCATGCCTGCCCTTCTCCATACCTCACCAGGACCAGTTCCTCCCCATCCTTCAGGTCTGGCTCAGGGAGGTCCCCCCATCCTCTGTCAGTTTCTTCTCCTACCTTCCACTCTCTGACATCATTTTATCAGCCCACTGGTTTTCCATCTCTCTCTCCTGCGAGGCTGGGGGCTCCCGGAGAGCGGGGCCAAATGGCGGTCTTGTTCTCAGCTTTCTCCCCAGCACTACCTGTCTGGCCCTTAATAGATGCTCAATAAACAATGGTGGGGCTTCCCTGGTGGCGCAGTGCTTGACAGTCCGCCTGCCGATGCAGGGGACGCGGGTTCGTGCCCCAGTCCGGGGAGATCCCACATGCCGCGGAGCGGCTGGGCCCGTGAGTCACGGCCGCTGAGCCTGCGCGTCCGGAGCCTGTGCTCCACAACGGGAGAGGCCACAACAGTGAGAGGCCCGCGTACCGCAAAAAAAAAAAAAACAAAACAATGGTGGACTAAATGAACAAACTGACGTCATATTCCCCAGCGCTCAGCCCACAGCCAGAGCTCAGGAAATGTCTGACCACTGGCCTCTCCAGCAAAAAGACCCCACAAAGAGAAATCACCGAACCCTTGTTGAAGAGTCCTTTCTGTGAACGGACTGAGAAGGAATGAGCCTGGAGTACAGATGCAGACAAGGAATCAAACTCAACCAGAGCCACTCAGCCCAAGTTCGAGATAATCCACCTCCGGATCCCTACCCCAGGTCTGGGACTTGGAAAACCTGCCCAGAACAGAAGAGGCTCAAGAAGACCAAGTCTGCTTCTCCTGCTCTGGCTGAGATGAAATAAAGGACTTCGGTCTTTCAAGCAGATGTTCGGGCAAACTTCCCCTGTCCTAAATTAACACGGGCTGGCAGCCAGCACAAAACAGGCTCTTCCAAGTCTTTACTCAGAGGCGAAGAGAAAAGAGCCAATTTCTTTGGGCAAAGAGGTTGGGTCTAGAGAAGACTTAGTGAGACTCTGCAAGAGAAAAAAAAATGGGGTGGGAGGAAGCGCATGGCCCAAGTAACACCACAGCCTTTGTTTTAGCTTGGCCGCAGTGCCAGGGGAACATGCCTGAACAGCCAGTGCGTCTGTGGATGGATGGCCCCTGTACTTGGGTTTGCTGAGTGGATTCTCTTTGCAGGCAGCTCTTGAACCCTACGATGGAGCAAAGCAGCAAGAAGCAGCAGGGCTGGCGCTGGATCCGGGCTACAGCCTTAGCAGTCAGCCTCGTGTCAGCAACGGGCTCGGGTCAGCACTCACAGCAGAAACGCGCACGCTTTCAGGAGGAGGAAAGCAATCCGTCCTCACTGGGGCCGTGAGCGTGCCGCCGGGCTCGAGGCAAACGGAGAGGAAATCAAAGTGTCTGCCTGGGTTAGGAAACTGTGTGTGACGCTTCCCAGGCCTGGCCCTGCTTTTTAAAATTAGCTAGATGAAGATGGTTGAAGTCATTTCAGTCTGCTCTTGACGACTGCTAACTAGCAGGAAAACGCATGCTCCCTGGATGCACGGGCTTAACGAGCCCAGCAGATGGGGGGATTGGGAGTGGCCCCTTAGTTAGGATTTCCCCCACCCGAAATGGTACCACTGCCCCTGTGTATTTCCTGAGAGCTGGAGAGGAGTGCCTTGATTCCCACACCTCCCCCTCTCCTCCTGCCCCGCCACTTCCTGGTGGGCTTACCTGCCCTGCCCCCACCTGCACAACTGCAGCGGCTGTTCAGTCACCTCCCAGCTTCCACTTGTCCCTGCACCCAACCCCCAAAGACCATTCTCCATCCAGATTGCCAGAGCAACCTTAAAAATGTAAATGAGGGCTTCCCTGGTGGCGCAGTGGCTGAGAGTCCGCCTGCCGATGCAGGGGACACGGGTTCGTGCCCCGGTCCGGGAAGATCCCACATGCCGCGGAGCGGCTGGGCCCGTGAGCCATGGCCGCTGAGCCTGCGCGTCCGGAGCCTGTGCTCCGCAACGGGAGAGGCCACAACAGTGAGAGGCCCGCGTACGGCAAAAAAAAAAAAAAAAAGGTAAAAATGTAAATGAGATCATGACACCCCCATGCTTAAAAGCCTCCAAGAGCTACTCGCTTTTGGAATGAAATCCAAACTCCTCGCCACGCCTACATGGCCCAGCATGACCTGACCCCCCCTCCCTGGTGACCTCTCCAGGCTTGACTGGTGTCACACTCCCGCTCACTCTCACCCTGCACCAGCCACCTGGGTCTGCTTTCAGTTCCCCAAACACCCCAAGCTCATCCCCATGCTGAGACCCTGGCACGGGGCAGTTCCTTCTGCCCTGGACACTCTTCTGACCATCCACATGGCTCCCTCTTTCCCGCCTTTAGGGCTCTGCTCAAAGCCACCTCTTCAGGGAAGCCCTCCCTGACTGCACCGTCCATGGTTGCCAGATTTAATAAATAAAAATACAGACCGTTCAGTTAAATTTGAATTTCAGAAAATGATGAATACTCTTTTAACTACCAGTTTGTCCCAAGCTCTGTGCCACTGCACAGAACATACTCATATTAAAGAAATGCACTGCTTGAGATGCGAAATTAACTTAGCATCCTATATTTTTCTCTTAACTTCCAGCCCCTTTGCTCTTTCTCCTAGGACTGGTTTCCCTGTCTTCACAGCACTCGCCCTGTCTCAAAGTGACCTCCTTATAAACAAGTTTGAGACTGTCTACCCGCTGAGAGCAGGGATCTCGTATGTCATATGCCCCCAGTGCCTGGCATAGAACCTGCACACAGTAGGGGTTTAATAAACATCTGGGGAGCAACTACGGAAGTCCTGGGGGCTGAGTGAGCAGAGGAGTGAGGCTAAAAGAGCAACAACAGGTCATTTACATAGAGGCCGGATTTCAGCTCATCTTTCATGCCTCCAGGGGCACCTCTTCTCAGCGATGGGATGTCATCTCTAGATGTCCCACGCCAGCTCACGCAGTCACCCTGGGAACCGGGAAGTGGGAGTTTGGGACCCCGCCTTCCTCTGATGTGCCCTGTCACCTCAAGGAAGTCTGCCAATCTCCCTCGGTGAGTTGGCTTCCCATCTGTAAGATGGGGCCAGGGGGCGGACCATTAGTCATGTTGCCTCCACTGTATCGGGTGTGACAGCAGGAGTCTGAAGGGTCAGGGCTGAGAGGAGGGGAGAGACGCACCCGTGCCAGGAAGGACTCTTCTCCCAGACAAGAAACCAACACAGGCCTGCCTTCCCCACTCCCTGTTAAGTAAACTGAGCTCCCAGAGGACACACGGAAGGTCAGCTGACATTTTCTGGGCACCTCCTATGGCCCGACACTTTCAGATCCTTGATCTCCTTTTATTACTGAAATACCACCAACACCATTTTAGAGATGGGGAAACTAAGTCCCAAAGCACATAATATGAGGCCTATCCAGGCTTCAAGCCAAATCTGCTGGGTGATCCAAAATCCAGCCTGCTGACCCCTTAAATACACACAATTTTTACTTAAAAAAAAAAAAGTATGCAACCACAACTGTAGGGGAAAAAAAAAAATAACACAAGAGGGTGTCAGGCCATTCATTAATAAAAGATATCATGATTTTCTTGACGGGGGTGGAAATTCCAGCCTGCTAATTGCAAATTACAGAACGTCTGTTGGCGCCAAGAACAATTTCTGATGGTGGAAACACTCGGACCCGAGTTAATTAGAAAACATTTCTCTGTGTCCTCTTTTTCAGGCATTTAAACAGAAGGATCCTTTCACTCCACAGTCTGCTCTCGCATGCAAGAGGACTGAAGTTTGGGCAAATACTCAGCCCTCTGAAAATAAGACCATTTTCTCTATCTCCAGTGGGGCTCCCGGGTGGCGATCTGGCCTCTGTCTTTGGAGGAAAGCTCTGTGTCCCAGCCAGCTGTGTGTAAGGGGTGGGCTCCAGCTTCGGGGGCCAGTGACACGGTGGACGTGAGTCACCGAGGGCAAAGGTCTACAGAGCCTTAGTCATGGGCAAGCCCAGCTTGGAGTCTGACCTCTCCCAGTGGGAAGACCAAAGCAGAGGGACTCCCAGACCAGGTCAATTTTTTCAGAAGACACCAGACCGGGTGAAGCCCAACCCACGGAGAAAAACAGGTGGGAAGAGGAGGTGTCTTCTCTAAGCGAGTTCCAATGTTTCCAGGGCACTAATTCATGGAAAAGTACTTAATTTAGCAAAAAATTTTTATTTTAAGCATATGCATTTGTATTTATTAAACAAAGCTCAAAATACAACCTTTGGGAACCTCCAAGTCATAAAATGACTCACATTAGGATATGATGACTCAGTGGGAAAGAGGGAATTCCACCACCCACGCCTCCTTTCTAAAAAATCAATTTGCCCTCTCAACAGGTGATAGGAGCCTCTGCCATCAGAGTGGTCCAGAAAATCGTCCAACAAAACAAAACACAAGTTCTCTTCAAACAATTTAAGTTTCAAAGCTGAGTAATCCGACGCGGGCAAGTTTCCAACCTACGCCCCCGCGGGACACAGAGAGCCAGGGAGCTACTTGGCTGGGGCCGGGGGCCTGAATTAAGAAAGATTTACCAGCTGAAAAATTCCAAAACCCTGTGTCATGTGGAGGAACCTTCCAAAACATTGGATCCCACCCAGGCGCAGCGAGTCGCTCAAAGCCATGGCAACCCGGTTTCCGCTGCCACATCACTTTTATTTTTGTGTCCTTAGATTTTTTCCTGTTTTGCAATGTTTTGCTGGGACCCCCGACTCCGCCTGAGGCCTGGGTGGCCGGGCGCCAGGGTTACCAGCTGAAGTCAGGAACAGCCTGGACTTCCCGGCGTGACCTTCGCCTAGAAGGTTACACATTTTTTAAATTTCACAGAATATATAAAGGCTTTTCAGCAATTACTGAAAATGGTAAATAGGAAAGATGCTGATCGTTCTGCTGGGTTCCTCTTTGTCCTCTTGTATGTGCCTAGAGAGATTCCTTGGGGATTGATGATAAAAGTTGCCTGGGATTCCAGCTCTGTTACCTGCTGTGAGCTGACCTGGGGCCCATGGCTTGACCTCTGTGAGCCTCAGTTGTCTCATCTGTAAAATGGGGGTAATGCGCCTGCCTCTCGGGGCCAGTATGACTATTAAAGGAGAGGACACATTCATTCAACAACATGTATAAGAACCTACTAAGTGCCAGGGGCTGTTCTAGATGCTGCACATACAGCAGTAAACACCACGTCCCCGTCCTCGAGGAACTCTGACGCGGGAGACATCAGAGACAAGATAATTCCAGTAGAGCTAACTACTACTGGGCAAACAGGGCAGGGCAATGGGACAGAGAGGGACAGGGCTGTGGCAGAGGTTGAACAACTTCAGAGCAGTTGGTCAAGGAGGGGCTCCTTAAGAAAGTCACCCTGAGCTGAGACTTGTAGGAGTAGGAGGCCACAACCCATGAGGAAACAGCAAAAGCAAAGGTCCTGTGACAGAAAGGAGTGTGGGGTGTTTGAGGACAGAACGAAGACAGTGTAGCTACGGCCAAAGGAGCAAGAGGGTGAGTCAAAAAAGCTGAAATCAGAGAGACGGGCAAGGGCCAGCACATACGGGCTCCTGGAAGTCATGCAAATGATTAAAAATGGTAATAAAAACAATATAATAATCATTATTATTACTGCTGCTATAAATACGATGCCATTTTCCAAAACACCGAGCTTTTCTAACTTAAGAAACACCACGCTACCCCTCTCCTACTGTTTTTCCACCGTCCTCCAATTTGTCATCCTGCTGGAGTGGAACTGCCAATTCCATCTCGGTCGACGGCTATAAAAAGAACTTTGGAGCTGGTGGTGCCGATGACCCAACAGGGGGTCTAAGATTAGCCCAGGAGGCTGTCCACCTTTCCTTAATGTGAGAACCAGCTGGGGTTCCCCTTCCTTGGAAAACTTCAACTGTTCCACTCCACCCCACCTCGCAGCGGCCCTGCTGGCCAAACTGTCCATGGAGATGGGAACGGGGCTGCGTTTTGGAAAAAAGAAGTTGAGCAACAGGGATTCCCCCTGCAGAAGGCAGTCCTGGGCTGGGAGGCAAGTTCTTGGGGTCAAAAGAGCAGGGCTGGCTCCCTGCAAACACAAGGCAACTCCCCCCCTCTGTCTGTCAGAGCCACCCGGAGCCAGACATCCCACGAGAGAAGCCCACCACTTCTCTGAGGGCCCAGGGCTTGTCTGTTGGCATCGATCCAGGGACCGTATTCACCCCAGGTTCTTGTACGTTAGACACGCCACAGTCCTAAATGGACCTACCTGGCCTTGGTGACTTGCTGCAGAATTCAAGAGTCTATCTCACCACAAAATGCTTCAAGTCAGTGGCTCAGAGCAGCTAAAGGATCTTCAGACAAATTAACCCGGTTCTGAACTTTTTCAAAGTAGAAAAGCTAAATGATCAAGGATACAGATTCTAGAGCCAGGCTTCCTAGGGGCCAACCCAGCACTGCCATTTACCAGCTGTGTGATCTTCGATAAGTTATTTAACCTCTCTGTGTTCAGTTTCTCATCAGAAAATAGCTATCTTGTACGGCTGCTATGAGGAATCAGATTGTTAATACATATAAAGCGCTTAGAACAAGGCCTGGCACATAGTTTATTATCACTTATTCTTGTTTTTCAATGTCTCTTCGTTCCATGAGATAAAATCGTACCCATCCCTGTCCTTCCACAGCCAAGATATGATGATGATGAGAATAATAATAAAAGCTGACATTTAATGAGCACCTGTAAGGTGCCAAGCTCTACGCAAAGAGCCTAAACTGTATCATCTCATTTAATCTTCTTGTCTCTCAAGTGAAGTAAATCATCTGTATTTTACAAAAGAGGAAATATTGGCTCAGAGAGGTGACATGACTTACCCAGGATGACAAAGCTACCAAATGCAGATCATGGGTTCAAACCCAGGCCGTCTGACCTCAGAGCTATGCTGGTAACCAGTGCAGCTTACAGCCTCCCAAAGTCTGCCTGCCAGGCCCGCACTGGGGCAGTGTGTGTCCAATAAACAATGTCTATGGCCTAAGCAATGAGAATACTGGAGAAACTGTAAAAATAACAACGAACACTCCACAAGCACGCCCGACGTGCTGAGTGCCCGCTGCTTGCTTATGCGTTTAACTCTGGGAGGGCAAGACTGTTATTAACTCGCTCACTGGAATCTGAGGTCCAGGGAAACTGAACAACAGAACGATGCTGTATAATCTGCAGGTGAGTCCGCTAACTTCTCCAGGCTTAGCCACCTGCCTCCCGCGGGTGTCCGGTTCGATGAGACAAGATGCGGAACGCAGCAGGCAAAGGGCCCGCCCACAGACAGGCTTCTATCAGAGAAAACTATTATCATTCCTCTTCTTATTAACATGCAATTTTTCAAAGTTGAAACAGACTCTGGGTTTTCCTCCCTTCAAGAGGTAAACTGAAATTTCTTCTGAAACCAAGAGAAGGAAAGCTAGAGAGTAAATGCCTTGCATCCAGCCAGCCAGCCAGCCAGCCAGCAAATACCTACTGGAGGCCCTTGAGTAGCCTCACAAGCTCTCTAGACAGTTTAAAGCTGTCTGGCTCCTAATTCCACAAGGAACTTGGTAGCACCTGGCCTCCAAGCCATCCCTGCACACTTCCAGCAGCCCCTCAAAGAGACTGCCAACCTGGACACAGAGAACAAGATGTCTGTATATTACTAGCATTTCCTCTCTGCCAATAAGGCGCCTTGAAGCCATACACTTCTTGTGAAAGTCAGCAGAAGGCCAGCAGGATGATTTCCTGGTCCTGGAGATCCATCAGGTAATGTTTACTTGGCCATTTACATTTCATGTCACTCTCCTGCTCAAGAACCCACCATGACTCCCTGTTACCTTACTCATGTGCAGACTAAACCAAAGCCATGTCTCTACCTGGCATCAGGAGACCTCTCTGCTCTGGGCTTCGCCTGCTCATCAAAGCACTTTCTGGTGATAACCAACCTCTACTCCAGCCACACAGGTTTGCTCTCTGTCTCATGAGAGCCTAGTAACTTCTTGCCACGAGACTGCTGTTCCACCGCCTGACAAAGTCTCCTCCAAAACGTATCAAGACACTTAAAAATGTGCATGCCCCTTGAACGCACTACATCACATGTAGGCCTCAACCCTAGGAAATAACAATAACAAACAGCATCAGCTAATACGTATCAAGCACTTACTATGTACAGTTGGCCCTCCGAATCCACAGGTTCCACATCCATGGATTCAACCAACCACAGATAAAAATATTCCCCCCAAAATTCCAGAAAGTTCCAAAAAAGCAAAACTTGAATTTGCCATTCACTGGCAACTATTTACATAGCATTTACCTGGTATTAGGTCTTAGAAGTAATCTAGAGTGATTTAAAGTATATGAGAGGATGTGCATAGGTTCTATGCAAATACTACACCACTGTATACAAAGGACTTGAGCATTCGCAGAGGTTGGTATCCACGGGGATCCTGGCACCAATCTCCTGCAGATACTGAGGGACACCTGTACCAAGCATTTATGAACTCTTAATCGTATGACCACCCTACGAGGTAGAACTGCCACCATTCTCTTTATACAGAGAAGGAAACTGTTGCCCAGAGAGGTTAAGTAACTTGCCCAAGGTCCCCCAGCTAGAAAGTAGTAGACCTGGGCTTTGAACACAAGCAGACTGGCTGGAGAACATGAGTCCTTACCTAGCTGACCAAAGGAATATCGAGGATGTTCATCACTGAGTTACTTACAATAGCACAGAGTTGGAAGCAGCCTAACATCCAATAAAGGGAGAATGGTTAAATAAAGTACTGGACAACCATATGACAGATGCAATGCACCCACTTACACATCTGCGTTCCTCTCCCCTCACGGCACTACCACAGCCCCTCAAACCCGCAGGGACTGACCACATGCCTTCTGAACCACTCAAACCCACCTGTCCGTCTCCCCACTGCCACAGCCTTACTTAATGCCCGTTTTTTGTGGGGGTTTTTTGGCAATGGCTTCATCAAACTTCTTTAAAACCACCTGCCTTCTATCATGCTTCCAAAGTGTAAGGAAGCAGTTGTCACACCCTAGTCACAGGGCCAGCCCATCTCAAGAGGAGGCTTTGTGTGACCTGGGAAGAAGCACCCCTTCCCCAAGACACTCCGCTTCCTCCCATCAGAAGTTTAGTAACACACAGCTCCAGGATGTACCCAGTTTGAATGGCAGCCCCCAGAGGAGGTACCCTCATGCAGTGCAAAATCCCCACAAGTGGACAACCTGCCTGTGACAGTCTGTGGATCTTCCTCAGGGCAGTAAACAAACAGACAAACACCCCTTTGAATTAACTGGAAATCATGTCATAGGAAGAAAAAAAAAAGCTTGGCCTAGCATCGATAACTATCAAATAAATTATATAACCTGATATTTTTCCTACTTTTGATCACTGTCTTTCTACCATGTCCTCATTGGTGATCATATTAACAGACAGTCCATATAAGAAAGAATACACAGGTCCAATAAACAGAAACATTAAACCTCTCATAGCAAAGGAGTGCCAAGTCAAAACAGTACCAATTCAGCAAATATTTTTTTAAATTAAAAAACACGGCACTTCTGGGATGGGGTGAAACCATCACTGACACAGTATTGGTGGAAGTTTCCCATTTGTATGTTTCTGGAAGGTAATTTGAATTCTAGAAGCAATATGTATTTCAAGCTCTTGAAATGACTATCCAAAATTGTACTCTGGAATAAACCCTAAATAAACAAAAAAGATACACATGGAGATTCATGTATAAGAAGATTAATCCTCCAAGTATAACAAGATTAACTGCAGTACTATTTATAATAAAAATATAAGCAGCCAGTATTTGTTGACTAACAATATACCTGGTGCCATTATAATTACCTGACATGTATTAACTCATTTAACCCTCGCGACAACCCTATGGGGTAATAACTCTTGCTATTGTCATTCTATACATAAAGAAATGGAGGCACAGAAATGTCAGGTAATTTGCCTAAGATCACAGAGCAAGCAAGTAGCAAAGGCAGGATTTGAACCCAGGATACCCAGGGCCAGAGCATGCACGGTTAATCATCGTGTTGCTAGCCCTCCCTTCTTGATAACAGTAAAAAACTTAAAAGAATGTGTCTCCTGATGTGAAAATATAAATTTTTTTTAAAAAGTTAGGGGTGGGGGGCTTCCCTGGTGGCGCAGTGGTTGAGAGTCCGCCTGCCGATGCAGGGGACACGGGTTCGTGCCCCGGTCTGGGAAGATGCCGCGGAGCGGCTGGGCCCGTGAGCCATGGCCGCTGAGCCTGCGCGTCCGGAGCCTGTGCTCCACAACGAGAGAGGCCACAACAGTGAGAGGCCCGCGTACCGCAAAAAAAAAGAAAAAAGTTAGGGTTGGGCAAAACTTTATCATCCAACAAAACAAGCAAGGATGAGTTAAAATACATTATAACACGCTCATGCAATGGTGAACCGTGTCAATATCAAGATCACTGGAGACAAGGGAAATTTCTCATGGTAAGGAGAGCAGGATAGGAAACTCTACACAATGGGATCTATCCCCCAAATCAATGTCATTGGAAAGAAAAAGATGGTCAATTTTGTATGGCACTCAGAAGGCCCCCTGACCTGTGGTCTTCTCGGTAAACACGACTTTGGACTCGGCCGTGAAGTTCTGTCCCGTGAGAATCATCTGCTGGCCCCCGTAGACCAGGCAGCTGTCGATGTCTTGTCTTTCCACCATGGGCAGCTCGTGGGCGGATCGCTGGGCTGCGGGTGAGAGAAAAAGAAGACAGTGTGATGACAGGAGACGCCCATGCAGAATCGTCCAGTGATTTCACGGGAACGGGACACAATGCACTCTGCCCACCTTTGTCACTTGCTGTCGTTGCAAACATGGAAGCCTCACCCCTGGCAACCAGTGACTATGCAAATGTTAAGTTCTTGTCAAAATGCCCCAAGTAATTTCGGCTAATTTTCTCCTAACAACACTTTTCATTTTCATGAATCAAGAGACAGATGCCTGTTCTCCTTTGAGGGAGGAAAGGAGAGTAAGAATTTGATTTTTTTAATAAAAGGATGGGCAAATCAACTTTTTTATAAGAGATTTCCTTTGCTAGAATGTACTCTCTTCTCCTGCACTTGATGTCAGCAACACACGAAGGGCTCACGGATGTAAACTTCAGGACCTGATTCCTAAAGGTTCAGATGCCTTGGCCTTGGAATTCGTTTGCCATCCTGAACATGATTTGCCCCCATCACTTCTCTGACCACACTTCCTAGAACTCCCCCTTGCTCACTCTGCTCCAGTCACACTTCTAGAATGTTCTCACCATCTCTCAAACATACATAGCATGCTATCTTTCAATGTCTGCCCTTTCAAGTCTTTCTCTCTGGAAGGTTCTTCCCTGATTACCCGCATGGCTACCTTCCTCACTTCTTGCAGGTTTCTCCTCAGATGTCACCTCCTCAGGGCAGCTTCCTTACCCCTACCCTTCCATCCTCCCCCTCAGAGTTAAAACAGCAGTACCCACCCTCTCTCCATCTGTCTGGCTGTGTCTCTCCCTCTTTCCCCTTTATCCTGCTTAATCATTGCCAAAGAACTGTCCACTTTCAGACGCACTACATGTAGCTTTATTGGTTCATTTGTCTTTCGTCTCTTCCCCACGAGAAGGTGAGCCCAGGAGGGAGGAGCGTTGCTTTGTGCATGCTGTGAGCCCAGGGCTGGGGACAGTTCCTAGGACTTAGCAGGGGATGCCTGAGATGGGTGGATGCAAGTATTGATAGATGGGAGGAAAGGAGGAAGGGAGGAAAGAAAGAAAGAGAGAGAGAGGGAGGGAGGGAGGGAGGAAGGGTTGATGGATGGATGGATGGAGATACGTATGGATACAGATGTGTCTCAATATATCTTGACACACATATACGTATCACGATCTCTACATATCTGCACCTACATCTTCATCTGTATCTACAATGAGGAATGACACAGGTTGAGCGTTTAACCACAGTGACATATTTGAATGCTCACAGTAACCTTCTAAGAAAAGAAGTACTAAAATTATTCACCTTTGGGGAGCAAACTAAAGCCTAGGAGAAGTCAGATGGGGTGACGCTTAGATCTGACCCCTCCAGAACTGGTTTGTCCAGCTCCAGAACCCCACCTCCTAGCCCCTCCAGCCAACCAATTCTTCTGAAGGTGGGCTGCAGGAAAGAATGAAGACCCTCTCCAGATGCCTTTCCTGGGCAGGGTGAGAAATGGGTCCCATCCAGCATGAGGGACCATCTCCTCGGCCTCGCCTTGGCAGCGTGGGCCGAAGAGGCCGGCCCTCCCTGGGTGAGTCAGCCTGAGCTCCTGGCGTTCCTCCCAGAGCCCAAGAACTGGGCAGAGGGCCAGCCCTTTCCGTGCCAGGGGCCTGCGGACCTCCCCATCCGGGAGCCGGGGATGCAGCCACATGAGGCCCGAGGCTCAGACCCAACCCTGTCCTCCTGGCTGGCCTGGGCCTCCAGGTCCAGCACCCCCCTTCCTTCGGCCCCAGAGCCACGTTGAAATCAGTCCCTTCAGGAGCAGCCACACACTTGGTGACATTTAAGGAGTCTGCTGTGGACCAGATGCTCCCAGACACTTTACACTGAAAATGCAGCCGGATGACTCTCAGTGATGGCCCTGCCGGTATCTTCCCATCCCAGGCTCAGCCCAGGCTCTCTGTTCCCAGGGGCCCACCAGCCAGCGCGGTTCTAAGGGGCTGCCAGTTAAGAGTACGTATTAAAAAGGCCTCTCTGCAGAAGCTGCTAATTTCTCCCACATGGGCCAGGTTATTAAGCCTTTCTTTCAACAGAGGAGTTCTGTATGACTTCCTAATTGAGCTGCCACCAATGGGGATTTATTAGCAGTGAAAGCAGCAGCCACACCGCCTAGAAGAGCAGGTCCCAGCTTTTAAGATCTGCCTTTGATGCGTTCAGGGGGCCAGTGGGGGCTTTTGGTCCCAGGGATGGGTGGGGAGGCGGCAAGAGCCATCCTTCCCATTTTGCAGGTGGAAAGCCTGAGTCATGGCTCCTGGGCAAGCCGGCCAAGGGCTCCCAAGCCAGCGAGGCCGGGGCCTGGACGTGGCCATGAGTTCTAAGCAGTGGGCGGGAGGCTGGGCCAGACGGCTGCTCCGTGAATCACTGTGCATTGCTGTGAACACAACTCTGCTATTTCCTGAAGCAAACTCATTGCTTCTCCCTCCACAGCCTCACAGTTTCAAGCAACTAACTGATTCTCCCTTTGCCAAGTCTGCATTTCCTGCTCCTTCCCCTTACTGAAGGAAAACTATCTTTTCTAATGAAAACTTAAAGAGTCCAGTCCGGCTTCCTGTAAGCTTTTATCTGGACTCCAGTCTTGCAACTCGAAGTGTGGGCCGAGCACATCAGCATCGAGGGAAGGGGAGGCGGTATTATTAGAGGTGCAGAACCTCGTGCCCCACCCCAGACCTACTGAACCCACACCTGCAGCTTAACAAGGAATCCAGGTGATTCTCATGAGCTATCAAGTCTGAGAAGAACTGCTTAGTGCTGGCTACACATTAGAATCAGCTGGGGAGTTGAAACAATAATGACCCCCTGGCCCTAATTCTACCATTTTACAGACAGAAAGACAGACGCTCACGGAGAGGCAGCTCCTGCCTGGGTGAGGCTGTCACGTTGGAGGGTCCTCAGTTCCAGCTCAAGTCCCCACCAGGTGATCCTTGCACAGGGCTTCCCAGCTCTAAACCTCACTTTTCCCATCTGAAAAATGGGGCTGTTAGCAGACCCATCTCACAGGCTGTTGTAAGGGTTAAATGGGAGAATTCACAGAAAGTGTACTTGGCTCAATAAACACCGGCCAGTATGGCGAACAACAGGAAGAGCTGTAGCTCCCTGAGCAGCTGCCCTGTGCTCAGCGCCGGGAACCACTGTTGTCTTGTCTTAGCTATTTCACCAAATAAGTACGGACCGTGTCCACGTGTTTACACACAGTACTGCTCTCTTCACTGCTGTTCTTGGTGGGTCCCGACCCAAAACCCAGGTTTCTTGGCCCTGAATCCCAGCATTTTTCAAAGGGAGCTTCCCGGGTCACCTGCCGCCTAATCACCTGGTTGGGGGAGGTGCTTAATAAAAATGCAGCTTCCCCAGGCCACACCCCCAACCCCCCAACCGCCCCCCAGCCCCAGAATCTCCTAGAGGAGCCTGGACATTTGCATTTAAACAATCTTTCCAGGTGACTTGTTACACACATTCTGTTTGAGAGCCAGGTCTCACACTTAAGAGGCCACCTGAGGACGAGAAGACCTCCTCCAGGGGAGGCCCCCCGCATCCTCAGAGAGCCCAGAGGCAAAGCAAATGAATCCAATTAGCCCCTGAAAGAGGAACTGAAGACAGGCAAACAGCAACCAAAACCACCCTCCTGGGGTCCACTTCCTTCTCCCTCTCTGACGCAGCCTCCAACACCTAGGGCTACTAATTGGCGTGACACGGTCCAGGACCTATGGGAGGGCTCTCTGCAAGCCCACTGGGCCCCCCAGGCCTGAACCACCACCCGTAGCCATCCCCACCGAGTCCCATTCGGCTCTTCGACCACTGGAGATTCCAGACCCTCCAAACCCCAAACCCTGCAGTGTTCTAACCAAACAGGGGGCCACCAGCTTAAAGCCAAGCCCACGGCCCAGGTCTCACCTGTGGGTGGAGGCTAGACCCTCAGCTCTGGCTTAAGCGTCAAGGTGGCCCTCGAAGCCAGGAGACTACCTCAGGCTTCCCTCCTGCCCCTGGATTCTTGCATGTCATAAAGTGGCTTGGGGCTCCTATGTTTTATGAGCTCTGAATCAACAGGGCGCTGTTGGTTTGGCCAGTTTGGGTGTTTACTTTCACTAGCAACAGTGGCTGATTGGGAGCAGAGCCGGCGGTAAAGGCTCAGAGAGGGAAATTCACACCAGGCGGGGGTCCTCCAGGTCAGCCTGGACAGGGGGCTGCCTGGCCAAGAATGATGATCTACCCAAGAACCTCAGGAGAGAGGCAGGACAAGCTGGTCAGGGAAATTTGGTTGTGCAGAGTGGGTGGGTTCTGCTAACAGCGAATAATTACAGCTGCCATAGAGAGTGCCTTGGATTCCAGCACTTTTTATATATGTTTTTGTTTATATTATAAAGCACACACATGAAGAAGCAATTTACAGTCATGGGTCAAAGTAAGGATGCTGCCACGTGAGAGCCTGAGTTCGAAGCCCAGCTCGGTGACATCCAAGCTTTGGGACCTTGGGCAAGTCATTTAATCTCTCTGTGCCTCTGTTTTCTCATCTATAAAATGGGACTCATCATAGGGCCAACCTCAGAGAGCAGTTTGCAGATTAAATGAGCTAATGCACAGGAAGTGTGTGGCACCTCATCAGGGCTCAATGAATGTCTGTTATGTTTATTTTTATTGCTAAACTTCATGAGACCACAGCAGGAATGATTCCCATTTTGGAGGTGAGGGCGCTGAGTCTCCCAAAGGAGAAGGCACTGAGAGCTCACAGCTATGTAAGGCGGACAGGCAGAACTTGAACCCAGACTGTGGGATTCCCCTACCCAGAGGGACCTCTTTTTAGTAAAATGGAGAAGGACCCACTGGGAAAGCGCCAGCCAGCCCAGACCAGGAGGAGAGCCCCCTTCAGTCTCACTCTGGCCCAAGCACTGACCACCCCTCATCCCAGCTGCTGTAAACACTTCCTGTCTGTACATCAGGCCCTGTCCTTGGTTGTGAGCCTGGCCCGGCTGAGCCGGGCCTGGCCCAGAACATGGTGCTGACTCAGGCCTTGCCGGGGAGGGGCCGGGAGCAGGGCCGGCAGGCTGGCCCCTCAGGCTCCCTCAGACCCCACCTTGGCCACTGATGGGTCTTCCCTGGGAAGCGGGACCCTGGGGCAGAGGAACCCAATTCTCCCTGAGTATGGGGTTCACCTCTGGGAGGGACCTGTCAGCATTCACGGCACGGGACTGGGGCGCGGTGTCTGCAAAGGCAGGGGGTCCACAGTGCATGAGACCACCTGCCAGTTCTGACCTCAGGGGGTCTCAGCTTCCTCATACGGAAAAAGGAGCACAAACAACGGCCCTGAAAGACTGGTACCTCTCGTCCAATCCCCACAGTGCTGGGTCCATAGGAGGGGCTCTTATTCTTCTCCATTCCAATACATTAACCTGGAGCCCCCGCAGAATATTCCCACATATCTCCAGCAACCAAGACCCTTACAGGGGGCTCCATGAATCTCCATTCGACTAACGAGCTCCCTGGTCACTGGGGGACCCAGGCAGCCCAGACAGAGAAAAGGACATGGGTTTTTAACCCCCAGCTCTTGCCCCTTCCCTCGCCAGCCACGTGACTCTCAAATCAGTTAGCCAGCCCTTCTGAACCTCAGTCCGCTAGTAAGCTCAGAGTCTTTGAGTCTTCCCAGGCTACGATGAGGGTAGAAACAAGTTAATAGATGTGACAGTTGGGGGCAGGTGGCACTTGGCAGCTCTTCAATAAAAGGGAGTTTTGCCTCCCCAGCCCCGCCAAACTAGCTCAGTAAAAGGCCATAATCGCAGGGTCAGGTAACCATATCAATCAGTGGAGAAGCCACCCCAATCCTGGGCTCCCCAAAAACCCAGCTTTCCTGTAATCACCACCCAGCCAACCCACAGCACCAGACAGATAATCATCTAAGCTCCTCTTAGCAGCAGGGCGTGCGGCTTGCTGCCAGCTCACCTGAAACAATTAGTGTTTGTTAAACTCCCACACCTACTGCTGCCTGGGCTGTGGGCTCTCGGCAGTGACAGAGTGGCAACCAGAGGTATGTAACGTCTGCTTTGCAGAGCTACAGGGAGGGCTGCAAGTGGGAAAATATGAGACATACCAGAAGAGAGGCATTGGGGTTATTCTACTGTACTGAGATAGGTACTACTACCATCCCCATTTTACAGATGAGACAACTGAGGCACAGAGTGCTAAGTAACTTCCCCGGGACTGCACAGCTAGTAAGTGGCAGAGGCAGGATGTGAACCCAGACCCACAGTCCTAACCATCACCCTAACCCTGCTTCCTCCCGTCATGTTGGTTTTCTGATGTTTCTGAATGTGATCCCTTAGTCATTGCTTAAAAGCCACCTTAGAGAGCCGGGGCGGACAAAGGCCTGGCCTACCTGCCCTCTGCCCAAATTTCACCCAAGATTTACTGCTACAGGGTCTCGAGGGAGACAATCCATTGCAGAGTGCTGGGAGGGTGGCCACAGTCCCCTAAGGGTCGCTGATCTGGTCTCCAGTTTATATGATATGACGTCACCCTTTGGAGTTCTGGCCCAAATTAGTCTGTCACTCGTGATGTAGCTCAACCTTGGTGTCCTGGGATCCAGCAGGACATGGTCGTCACAGTTGGCTTGGTCCCTTACTAGCTGTGTGACCACAGGCAATTAGTTTAACCTCTCTGTGCTTCAGTTTTCCCATCTATAAAACTGGAACAGACGCTGAGTTCCTGGTGTCCTCCCAATGATTTAGCAGCAACAGAGAAAGCGCTCGACATACAGTAGGTGACTGATAATAGTTCCTTGTCCTTTACCTCTTCCCCTTCATGTCCGACTCGTGTCCTACCTTCCTTCATTTGGTCTTCAAGTATTTATTAGCATCTACTATGTGCCAGGCACTGTGCTAAACAAGTTTTAAAATATAAATCACATCATGCCAGTCCCTTATGTAGAACTCAAGGCTTCCCGTTTCACTTAGAATAAAATCCAAAGTCCCCTGCTTCCTCTCAGACCTCACCTCCTACACCTCTCCCTACCCGTCACTCCACACTGCCTCCCCGGCTGCCTTTCTGTTCCCTGACGATGGCAAGCTTATCCCTGCCTTAGGGCTTTGCACCTGCTCTACCCTCCAGCTGGGCCATGCTCCCCCGTCACTCAGGGCCAGGTTAACAAGCCATCTGTTCAGAGAGGTCTTCCCTGTTCAGAATGACTAAGGTTGCTGCTCCCCCACCCCCAAGTCACTAACACATGACCTTTGTTATTTTCACCATGACAGTTAGCTGTTTGAAATGATGTCTCTGCCTGCTTGTTGACTGTGGGTTTTCCCCACTAGAATGTGACCTCCATGATGGCCACGACTTTGGTTTGTTCACTGCTGCATCCCCAGTTCCTAGTACTATATAATGCACTCCAAATATATTTTTAATTAAAAGAATAACGTTAAGGGGCCTATAAGAATTATGTGGGTCGTTTTGGCTTCTGGAAGGAGCAGATGGGCAAGAGAGTATCTCTGATTTATGAAGCAAAGCAAAATCAATTTGCCTGTCTGATCTCACTAATTCTAAGGATTTCCATAAAGCACTGCTGTGTGATCACCCATCTTCCACGTCAGACTTAGGAGCGTGTAGTGGAGGAGTAAAGGGGAGGTGGTGAGGGAGGCAACAGTCTTCGGTTGTCTAAGCTCTCACTTTCAGAAAAAGGCATATGAAACAACTGAATTTCCATACGGAAAACAACGCAACCGGACCCTATCTCACACCATACACAAAAATTAACCTGATATGGTTTGTATCCCTAAACCTAAAAGCCAGAATCAAAAACCTTCTAGAAGAAAACAGAAGAGAAGATGTCTGCTATCTTCAGATAGGCAGCGATTTCTTGGGAGAATATAACGAGTAATAATCCCAAAAGAAAAGAAAAGAATATACTAGACTTCATCAAAATAAAATATTGATGCTTTCAATAAGACACAATTGAGAAAATAAATAGGCAAGCCACAGACTGGGGGAAAATATTCATAATACATAAATCTGACAACAGGTTCATACCCAATGCAAAAAGAACTACTGTATATTAACAATAAAAATATGAGTAACCCAATAAAAACAGGCAAAAGCTCTGAACAAACACTTCACCAGAGAAGACACAGGACAGCCAATAAGCACACAGATTAGGGTTCAGCGTCATTAGTCTTTAGGGAAATGCACATTATGGGTTATGCACAATGAGATACCATTTTACTCACTGTAATGGCTACAATTAGAAAGACTGGCAAAGCCAAATATTAGTGAGCAAGTGGAATTCTCAGACACTCTTGCACGGAGTGTAAAACGATTTGGAAAATACATAAATTGGAACATATGGTTTTTTTTCCCCGTGACCCAGCAATTCCATTACCGGGTATTTACCTAAAAGAAACGAAAGCATCTGTCCACAAAGGCCTTGAAGGGGAACGTTCGTAGCAGCCTTATTCATGATCCCCAAACCCCAGAAACAACCCAAATGTCTATCAGTGGTAAATAAACAATCGTTATATTCATACAATTGAATACTGTTGGGCAATAAAAAAAAAAAAGAATGAACCACCAAATCACGCAGTAACAGTGATGGATCTCAAAAACACCATGCTATAAGTAAAACAAACCAGACACGAGAGAGTCCATACTGTACTATTCCATTACATGAAGTTCTAGAATGGGGAAAGCACATCTACGGTTATAGAAATCAGAACAGTGCTTGCCTGTGTATGGGGCTGGGGAGGGGGCACTGGCTGAGGGGTAGGAGGAAACTTTCAGGAACGAAGGAAAACGCCCTGTATCTTGTTTGGAGTGGTGGTCACACTGGTGTATACGATTGTCAAAACCACTGAACAGAAGATTTACAGTCTGTGCAATTTAGCGTATCTTAATTATACCTTGGTAAAACACATTTATGTCATGAAAAGGGAGAGACTGAAAACACCATGTGAGAAAAGCCATTTTCTAGTCCACACCTCATACCCATGCCCCCAGTTCCTGCAAAACGAGCAAAGTGAATTTACACTCTGTGCTCTGAGCGGGCAGGGCCCGGTGGGAAATTGCTTTAGGTGTTTCCTGAAATGTGATGAACAGAGAGGCCCCTTTGCAGGGCAAGGAGAAAACCCAAGGAAAGTTCTCACGGGAGAAGGCATCTGCCCCTGGGGACACATCCACTCTGTCTCATGGCTGCCTCTCTCTCCTGCTGGGCAGCCTGGGGACACTGTTTTCACACTTTCATTTTTTTCAACAAACATTCTGGAGACAGTTGCTATGTGCCAGGCCCTGGCTAACACCCACTGGTCCCTAACCTTACCTAAGAGAGACTGATAAGTAAATTGGGTGTCAATGCACAGAGAGGGGACCCTATACCCTGTGGGGTGAGGGCAAGCTTCCTCCTCGAGGGGCCATCTAAACTGGGGCCTTGGATAAGGAGGGGTTAACTAAGCAACTGAAGGATGCGGGCACCCCACCTCCCAGCAGTAGATCTCTAACTTTGCCACACGTCAGAATCACTAGGCATCTCTGAAAGTCTCCGGGTTCAGGGCTCAACGCAGACCAACTGAATCAGAGTTTCTGGGGTGGGATTCAGGCATCCTATTTTTTCTTAGAAGTCCCCAGGTGATTCCAACATGCAGCTAAGATTGCTCTGGATGGAGGTGACAGCATAGGCAGAAGCCTAGGAGCCAGATGAAGATGCCCGTGGATTTGGGAATTGCGGAGCAGAGAGAAGAGTGAAGCCGAGAAATGCAGCTGAGGAGGTGTCGTGGGTTGAACTGAGCCCCCATCAAGATTTCCTGCCCACCCAGAACCTCAGAATGTGACCTCATTTGGAAACAGGGTCTTCAATGATGTGAGTAAGGATGAAGATGAAATCATCCTGGATTGCGGGGTCCTAAACCCCATGAGAGTGTCCTTAGAAGAGAGAAAAAAGGGCACACAGAGAAGGCCACGTGAAGATGGAGGTAGAGATTGGAGTGATGTGTCTACAAGCCAAGGAACGCTGGTGATCGCCAGCCACCACCGGAGGAGAGGGGCCTGGAACAGACTCTCCCTCCCTCAGAGCCTCCAAGAAGGAACCAGTCCTGATGACACCTTGATTTAGGGCTTCTGGCTTTCAGATCTGTGGGAGAATCAATTTCTGTGGCTGGAAGGCTCCCAGGTGGTGGTAATTGGCTTCGCCAGGCCTGGGAACTTGCACAAGAGGGAAGCAAGGGTTCCACCAGCACAAGGGAACTTGGAGTTGAAGCTGAGAGCTCTCAGGAACCCAGGGGGTAAGGAGAACTGTCCCATTCCAAGGGTCCCAGACGAGGAAAGGCTGCCCACAGCTGTGACCGTGTGCAGGGTCTCTGTTGGGCAAGACAAGGGTGTTGCCTTCTGAGCTCTTCCACGTTCTCCTCCAAGTGGGAGGAGGGTGGGGCAGCCTCCAGAGCTTGGGAGACCAGAGAAGGTTCGAAAGAGTCTCTGCTGAGAATAGGGGAGGGAACTCAAAGGACCTCCCTGGCAACACTGAAGATCCGCTGGAAACAGAAAACTAGAAACATGGGGTGTCCCTCTGTGCACAGGTGAGATTTGACCTTGGGCACACTGGCCTATAAATAAAGAGAAGAGATCTGCCTTTCTAGCAAGTAACTCCACTTTACAAAGAGTGGCCTCCAGTAGCTTGTTCCAGACTTTTCTCCTAGATTCTGAGAACTCAACCTTGATCCCTGAGACGTCACGTAAAAGACATCTCCAAAATAAATAAGTTAGCCTTGCAAATAAGCACCAGCCCACTGAGTGTTTTTCTTACTGACCTACCTTCCCCAAGGGGTGCACATGAAGTCACCTCCCCCAAGGGGTGCACATGAAGTCACCT
>NW_021703769.1:9963959-10208211 GCF_005190385.1 Monodon monoceros | reverse complement strand
GAAGTCACCTTCCCCAAGGGGTGCACATGAAGTCACCTCCCCCAAGGGGTGCACATGAAGTCAGTCAGTCAACAGATGTTTATTGTGCACATACTGTGTTGGTACATGTCACAGGCTAACTTGTCAACAAATACTGAATACCCCCCTGAGGATCAAACAAACAGGAACTCAGTGAGTCCACAAATGTTGATGGAACTGCCAGACAGAACAAAGGAGGAGATAAAAATGACAGAAGGCTCTGCCTTCCCTCCGCGAGAGGGAAAGTGGCCCATCGGGAGCTCCACTTGGTATTGCCAGAGAGGCTGGTGTTGCAGAAACCAAAAGAAGCTATTTCACAGAACTAGAAAGTTGGAGACTCTGCCTCTGCTCCCTACCGAGTAAAAATGAGTAAATCACCTTAACAAGAAATCACCTGACCAAGAAAGTCTCAGTTTCCTTATCTGTCAAAGCACAGTAGTTCAATCGGCCAAACACTTTTTTATAAGAATAGGAAAACAAAAAACTGCTATGTTCAAAGCTCACGCAACTTTTAACACCCTGAGGATCTTGCTGGAGGTGCGTGCAGCCAGTGCTGACCCTTAAAGTCTCAGATTGACAGGAGATAGAATGACTTGAAGGACCCAAAGATGGAGAGAACAGGAGCTCCTATCAACGGTCCCTCCTGAGGCCTCCTGACCCCCACCTTGCTACAAACCACAGCCCCATCCTGGAGACTGAGTCATTTGCCAGAAAGGCAAGACCTTATCTTCTCAAAATCCCCCAAATCACTGAGGAAGAGCCTGAGTTTCCTTCCCCAAATGTCTTGAGATGTTCAAAACCAAGACCAGGGTGGGGCAGTCACCACGACTAGCACTTGGGGGACAGGGGTGGGGTCTGCTGGGCAGAGGAGGGGAATTCCTTCACTATTTCTGTGATGATGTTTTTCAAACGCTTGTTTTCCTCTGTTGTCTGCTGTTGGGTCTTTCTCCTCTAACTTCAGAGCACAAACTCACCACCACATTCAGCCTGGTCCCCATCCTGACTCACCAGCCTGGAAGAGATCACAGGCCTCCTTCATCCTTTTCCAAAGACCAATCAAGACCAAGTTCTGGCTTCTCTACCAAAGAGGGTCTGCCCTCTCCTCTTGCTGGCTGAAGGCCAGTCTTCCTCAATGCTTTCTGCATAAACTATTCATACTTTCCCTTTCCTCATTAGTGTCTGATTAAGACTACCTCTGATGAATCCAAGCCACGTGCAGTTCTCAGCTGACCTACAGAGTATTTTGACTTTGTTGTCGCTTTTCTTAAAAATCAGGAGATTATTGGTTTATCTTAAAAAAAAAATCAGGGGCTTCCCTGGTGGCGCAGTGGTTGAGAGTCCGCCTGCCGATGCAGGGGACATGGGTTCGTGCCCTGGTCCGGGAAGATCCCACATGCCGCAGAGCGGCTGGGCCCGTGAGCCATGGCCGCTGAGCCTGTGCGTCCAGAGCCTGTGCCCCGCAACGGAAGAGGCCACAACAGTGAGAGGCCCACGTACCACAAAAAAAAAAAAAAAAATCAGATTTGGCCACACTGAGTCGACACTCCCACATGGAAACACTGGCTGGATTTGGGTAACAGCAACCCATTTAGGTGGGGAATGTGCCACCCTGGCCCCCAGTCTCTACCACTACTACCCACCCAACCCACTCCACTCATGTCCACGACCTCCCTCGTCTCTGCAGGCAGCTGATTCTGTGACACCTAATTATGGTAAAATGTCCAGTAAAAAGGGGGGAAAAAAACCCTGAAACATAATTGAATATGGAACATTATTGTAAGAATACAAAAATATTCTTAGAAGAACGAGACTTTTTAAAACTAATAAAAACAGCTTTTGTTTCTGGAACAATGCTTACTTCTTTTTTTATGCTTTTAAAAATGACTTCTCAACTCTCAAAAGCTGAGCAGACAATAAGCTTTGTCACATCTAACTACAAAACCCAACAACAAACTTGCCCAAAGTACCTAAGAATGATCTCAAAGTGATTTCTTCTTTTGAAGCCTGATGTAGCTGGGCCAGGTCTCTGCTCAGAGACCTTCCAAACAGGATCTTGGCCACTCTGTATCGGATTCTGAAAATCTTCTGCATCTTTGTGTGGGTTAGCTTACACCAGACTGTAAGCTCACTGACGACAGAGAAAACATCTTGCTCATCTGCAGGCCCCCGGCACAGCACCAGACACTGAGCAGATTCTCAGTCAACACTCAGGGATGGGCTGAGGGCGGTGGGGACGTGTGGCTCCTGCATGCCAAAGCTCCTGCTCAGATCCCAGCCCTGCTGAGACAAGTTACACTACCCCTCATCTCTCTCCCTCCTCTTCTCTAAAATGGGCATCATTGCCAAGGACTGCTGTGAGTATTTAAAGAGTACTACACACCGAGCACTTAGTCTAGTGACCAGTGGAGTCACAGTGCAGTAAGCGAGAGCCACCGTGATATTATTATTATTCTATTGAAAGAAGAGAAGAGGAAAAAGGGACTTCCCTGGTGGCACAGTTGATGGGACTCTGCGCTCCCAATGCAAGGGGCCCGGGTTCGATCCCTGATCAGGGAACTAGATCCCACATGCATGCCGCAACTGGGAGTTCGCATGCCACAACTAAGGAGCCCGCCTGCCGCAACTAAGACCCGGTGCAACCAAACAAATAAATCTAAAAAAAAAAAAAAAGGGGCACTAAGTACAGTGAACTCACTCCAACTGCATCTACCCTTTTTGAGACCAGCACAACACTTATACATTCCACATCTTCTAAACCAAGCTGTAGGCTGCTTATCAGCCATATTATTTTTGACAGTAAACCCTCCACAAGTAAAGAGAAGCAGAGAGAAACCCTGAAATGTGCTCTGTCTCTGGCCCCTTTGTTCATCTTGGGCCACCGCTGACCCCTGCGGGTCACACATTCTTGCTGGGTACCTTGCCCAGGCTGCACTGCCCAGGGTCACATACACTACACTTGCCAAAAACCGACCCTGCCCAGAACCCAACTTACAGCACTCGATGGGGTTAGATGCTGTCTGCAAGGAGACGATCCTTCCGCTGGACTCTGGAATGTGCACCCGGAACACCAGCCTCACCCGCGTGTTCTTCCTCCCGATGTCCGTCTCGCCTTTCCGCAGCTCAATGTCCGCATTCCGAAGCTTCAGGATCCCCGCACAGTCAATGCTGCCGGAAAGTCAAGAACCCCACTGACAACTGACCATCTCGGGGAGCAGGAAAGGTCACCCGCAAGGGGGGCGGGGGATTGCAATACACGGATAAATTTTTCAGCCAGGAATTTAAACCAAAATGGGGGTAAAACACAAAGTAATTAGCAAAATCCCCCAGTGGAAATTACCTCTCTAGGGAGATTCTGCACGCTTACTTTTCTACTCTCCAAAGTACCTGAAAAACTCAAAGACGCAACTGGGAAAAACTGATTATGGACTATGCAATAGTAAGAGTAGTAATATGGACATTAAATACCTTGAATTTGATAAACGTACTGTGGCCACGTAAGAGAGCATGCTTGTTCTTAGGAAATGCATGCTTAAGCATTTAAAAGTAAAAAGGCATGATGTCTGCAACTAACTCACAACCGGTTCAGGAAAAAATAAAGAGAGGGGGAGAAAAACAGTAATAAAGCAAATATGGAAAATGTTAACAATTGGTAAATCTGAGCGAACAGTGTAACAGGAGTTCTTTGTACTATTCTCGCAGTTTTCACGTTTGAGATTATTCTCTAATAAAGTTTTTTAAACTCCAACACACGGGTGCAATGTTTCCCACATTTTAGCCATATGCATATCAGCTCTGTGAGGTTAGACCTATCTGCATAGTTGTTTAATAATTTTAAGTCAAATAAATTTATAAATGTAAAGAAATTTAGCCTTATCCCAAGCAACATAAACCAAAGATGCATAAGTATTTTTCCTCTCAATACACATGAAAAACATCTAGGTCTAGAACTTTTAAAATGGAGACTTTTAAAACAGAAACCCCTGTGGGTCCTTCACAAATTGGGAACCACCGTCTACGGTTGCTTCCGTCAACTCCATCCTCCTCCCAAATCCCTGCCACTTGGCCCCATCACTTCCCCATGAAGACCCACTGCCCTCAGCCCCCAGCCCTTACGTTGCCCTCATGTTGTTTTTTGGCTCCAGCGGAATCTCCAGGACTTTGGTGTTGCCCACGATCTTCTCGTAGCTGGTGGTGGTGACTGTTTTCCCCGTGATCCGGTGTACCTGGTAGAAGGCATGGGGCTTAAGGATCCGCTCGTCGGCCGTCCCAATGAAGATCTGAAGCCCCAGCGGCTTGTTTTCCATGTAGCCATGGAGCTGAGGGGAAGAAAACAAAACCAAATTATTACAGCACCATTAACATACAGGGTATGGTGGCTACAGTCCAACAAACAAAAACATCAAAGAAGCTCATGAGCAGCAGAAAGAACACAGAATTGCTGCAATGTCTAGAGTCATGGAGAATTGGAAGCAACTTGCATGTCCAGCCAGAGGGGACTGCTTGGATAAATTACAGGGATCCTCTTTCAAATGGAATATTAAGCAGCCCTGAGAAAGAGTGTGATAGATCAGAATTGCATTTATGGAGAAACAGCCCGAAACTATGCTTAATTGGTGACCGGGGGTCAGGGGGTGGTAGTGAGAAGAGAAAATAAGTGGAAACGATAAACCAGAGCTCTTGACAATGGGTTGCCTAGAAAGAAGGAACTTTCAGTTTTTATATGACTATGTTCCAATTAACAAGTTAGATTTTATAATTTTAAAAAAGAAAGAGCAAGACAAACGTACCGTCATCTAAACTGGTAGAAAATTAAAGACTGGAAGAAAATATGTGTAATGTATAACATGCAAAGGATTAATACATACAATACATAAAGAATGCCTACAAGTGAATGAGTAAAGGACAAGATTCCTGGCCATCCTATTTAAAATCGAGTCCTACCCCCATGGCTGTCCCTAGCTCCTTTCCCTTCTTTTTAATCCCATAAAATATACTATATATTTTCTCAATTCCTTTTGCTTGGGTCTTTCTTCTACAACTAGACTATCACCTCATTGAGGCAGGGTTTTATCTAACTTGCCACAGAATCCCTAGCACCTAGAATAATGCTTGGCACACAGTAGGCATTCTAGTACATATCTGCTGAATGAATTAATAATGAATTTTTCAACAGAAAATTGGACAAGAGATTTGAACAGGCAATTCACAGAAAAACAAATGGCCATTAGCATAGAAAAGATGTTCAAGTTGCCTTGTAAACAGGAAAATACAAATTAAACAGCTATGAGATATCATTTTTTGCCCATTAGATGGGCACCCATGTAGATATTTGATAATATCAAGTGTTTTGGAGGCTGTGAGGACACAGACACTCTCCCATAGCTGATAGGAACATAAACTGGTATAATTATTTTTGGAGTAGCAGTTATTAATATTAAAAATACATATTCCCTATGACCTAATAAATCCACTTCTCAATATGGACCCCAGATGAAATGCTGTGCATGCAGGAGATATGCACAAAAATGTTTACTAACACGAAGAGAAAAATGAACAATCAGTTTCATCCATCAGGCTTATGAGTAATACATGTCCAGGCTATGAAAGACTACAACAGTTAAAAAACCAGTATGGTAAAGATCTGTGAACTTCACCCGGAAGATCTAAGACATACTATTAAAAAAGAAAAGCAATTCGTAAAAAAAAAGACATGGATAGCAGGATACAACTAATTTTTTTTTAATGCTGAATGTTTCGATCCATTCATTTATACTCATGTAAATGCAATAGGAAAAGGTGTGGAAGGATGCGCTCCAGACTGACCACACCATGATCACTTCTAGGGATGCAGGAGATCAAGGTTGAGAAGGTGATCAAAGAGGAATTTAACTTCATCCACAAAGTTATAGACAGAAGAGCTGCCTGGAAACTTGTGGAATTTAACATTGGTTTTGAAAATTATACGTAAGAAAAGAAAAAAAGGATGTTGAGCTAAGAGTTAGAAGGTGGGTTCCTGTCTTGCCACTCCCCAGCTGAGAAATGCTGGGCAAATCATGTAATCCTTCTGCGCCTCTGCTCCTTCCTCTGCAAATTGGGCGGAAGGGGGGTTATGACAAGTGACAACTCACTGAGACCCCACCCTTCCATAGAGTTCTACAAAATTTCAGTAGGATCTCCAGTCAAATGCCCAGAACCAAAGGCTCCAGGGCAACAGATAATCACACATGGTCTAGAACTGCACTGTCCAGTATAGCAAGCAATACAAAAATTCAATTGAAAGGTCAGTTTCTCAGTCACACGAGCCACACCTTCCAAGTGCTCAATGGCCACAAATGGCTGGTGCCATAATGAACGGCACAGATACAGGACGTTTCCATCATTGAGAAAAGTTCTTTCAGACGATGCTGGTCCAGAAAGATGGTGTTCTCTTGTGGCCCTCTAAACACTGGACCAAGAGGCGAGCTAAGGGTGGAGCAGAGCCAGAAGGCAACCTTCTTCATAACCTGCCAGGCTGACACCTACAACATTTACATAAGCGTCTGATACACACCGGAGAGGCACCCTGGGGCAAAGGTGGAAGTGAAGTCAGTCTCTTATCTTTCTCCCCCATGCAAACTGAAGAACAGGTACTGTTCTTGACAAAAATCAAAGGAGGAAGGGCAGCTTTGAGGACAGATTCCGTTTTTGTTGTTCTTGCTTTCCATTTGGACCCAAGATAAATATCTTTCCTCACCTCCTGTCCTGGATTTATCAGGAGGTGGTAAACACAGTATCACTCAGAATCAAGGAGGAGAGTAGGTAGGATAGAGAGTGACCCTAATGGTCTGAGGTTCCTTCCTCCTTCCCGGGATCTAAGAGCAGAAATTGCAGGCTGCATGTACTCAGGGTAAACAGCCAGAGAACACCTGGGGATAAAATCCGTCACATCCCAAAGGAGTCCAGCCACCTCTAGTCCCCTCCCCTGATGGCACACTAGTCCAAGCCACTACTGCCTCTCCCTGGAGTGACCACCACTGCTCCCTAACTGACCTCTTGCTGGTCTTTAACAGAATAGCCCTCTGATCTTTAAAAAATGCAAAGCAGACCCAGACGTTCCCCTGCTTACAACCCTCCAAAGACTTCCTGTGGCCGGAGAATAAAATCCAAACTTGGTACCATGGTCTATGAGGCTTCCAACAGCCCAGCCTCTGTCTTCCAGTCCTTCCACCCCATTAGGCTCCTGCCAGCACCAGCCATCCTTCTGTTCCCTGAGCACACCAAGCTCTCTCCGACCTCAGGGCCTTTGCACAGCCATCTTCTCTGCTGGCATACTCTTCCACTGGTACATTTAGCTCTCAGATCTTCAGGTCTTTCCCAAACCACATTAGTTACATACACTCAGTGCCGGAGCCAGCTATTCCACCCTTGCAGTTGGTTAAATTTTCAGGAATTTTAAGAGCCATTAGACATTACTTTGATAGCCTGAAATTAGCCACGATGAGAATATTTACACCACAAAAATTGGTAAATGCTACAAATCGGGGCTCTTTTTTTCTAGAGAAGTAGATGTTAAACATTCACTGACACACCACAGGAATAGTTACTTCGTTACCATCTGAAATTTTCTTGTTAGTTGTTTATTTGCTTAGTATCTCTCTTTTCTACTTGAACAGGAAGTCCATGGTAGGAGGAAGCGTGTTTGTTTCGTTCAATGTGATCAATAAGCACGTGGAATCAATGGTCACCATCATACAACCGGGCAGCAGCTAAGTGTACACTGTCCCCAGGCCAAGCACCACACTCAACGTTTTACATGTATCACAACAATTCTAGGTAGGAGGGGCCCATTTTATAGATGAGAAAACTGAGGCTGGCAAAGTCCTGACAACTTGCCCCAGTGGACACTGTTAGTACAGGGCAGGGCCAGGATGCGGACTCTGGGCCTTCAGGCTCTAAGTCCATTCCCAGCGTGCTGTCTGTGCCCTTAGCGTCTGATAGACTCACAGCTGCTCTCTGATCTACAACTACAGCTCAGAAAGTGCAGATTACGTTCTCAAAGGAAACACAAGCAAGTGCGAAATTATAAGATCAAGAGTGCTCTTCCTGCTGAACAAGAAGGGGTGGGGGCAGGGGAGGAGGAAGGGAGATAGAGGGAGCCAGAGAAACAGGCAACAGCAACCAAGACAAACAACGCTGCCCCTCAAGAGAAGAACCCACTTCTTTAAGCGGGAACTTTGTGTGTCCCGGGCTGAGCAGCCCCTAGTTGAGCTGGACTAGCTAGCTGATGCCATGTGAGCAGATGGAACCCACCTCACCCTCGTGAGCGCCCCCTCCCACGTAAGACAGGTCTCTGCTGTCAGAGGGCGTGGTAGAGCAGGAAGGAGAAAGGATTTCACGTTTGGTCAGACATACCCAGCTCTCAGTCCAGGCCCTGCTTCTTATCAGCAGCTGTGTGACCTCAGAGCAGTGACTCCACCTCTCTGAGCCTCCATTTGCTCCTATAAAACAGGGACATCACTTCCCACTGCCCAGGGCTCTTTGAAGGCTAAAGAAGATGACCTTTATAGGGCCCCAAAGCCCAGCACACAGGAGGTACCCATGAAAAGAGAATTCTCCTTGTCATCGGAGGCTGATGCAAATCAAAACACGGAGGTGATAGGACGGAACTGAATGGAGAAGTGAAGAATGAATGTGAAAGACCCACAATGTGAAAAACAACCCCAAACATCCTGATGTGTGGTGAAACCCAGGCACTCATTCCATCGTCTCTGTGGGCAGCTGAAGAGCCCCTGACGTGGAGGGCTGGGAGGAGGGGGGTGGGGGAAGAAACCACACCATCTAGCGTGAAGAAAACACTTCCCCTCCGATCTCCATCCTCCCCTTCCCTGAAGGTGGCAGAAGATGACCAGAGCGTGTGCATTCTGGAGGAGGCTTGCCAGCTTTCCGGAGGTTTGATAAGACCATATGGCTATTTACTTGCCTCTCCAAAACCTGAGTGATTTGGGTCTTGCAAACAGAACCTGATGCCTTGGGATGGCATGACCTGCCCTCAAGGTCTCAAATGCCCCATTGCCCCCATTTTAGGAAGACCTGGGTCTCGAGGCCTCTTTCCAGGCTTCTTCAAAGATAAGGTCATCTCAGGAGCATGGCAAGCAGGGTGGCCTCCCAGCCATAGCAGACTCCCGCCTGCCCACCCATTGGAACCTAGAAGCTCAAGGTCAGCCAACCTCCAAAGCACAAGAGGCTCCACTTCCTGCAGCCAGGGTGAGAGCAAAAGTCTTCTCCTTTTCGCAGGAAATTTCCCAAGCAGTCTACAAGATTCCAGGAAGAAGGGGTGCTTCTGGGGCACATCATGAGGGTCTGCCGCACAGCTAGGGCGTGTCAGAGCTGATTTAATCTGCACAGCAACACACGGAAGGAAAAGCAAGGTGATCCCTTTTCTGGGTGAGAAAGCCAAGGCTCAGCGGGGTTAAGTGACTTGCTCATGACCCTAAGCTCCAAAGCCATCGAGTGGAAGCTCAGGGATGTGGCCAGATTTGCTTCCCATGTCGCAGCTGCCTCCTGACGCTCCCAGATGCTGGACTATATATATATTACGACAGGCAGGTCCATCCCACCAGCTCAGCCAAAAGAACCCAGACTTGAAATGGTCTCCACATCTCAGAGACCCCCCCATTTCCCAGAGAAAGCTCATCAGAACCACGCCTGCCCCCAAATTCAAGCTCTGCCCCCTCTTAGCAGCAACTGAACTGTCCTGAGGCACAGGTACATGTGGATACTTGCTTTCCCTTCGTCTTGTTATAAAAGTAATAAGGGTTCATCATTCATTGCAGAAAAAATAGACAATATAAAAATATATATATTATAGAGAAAATACTCTCTCAAAATAAATAAGCATTTTAGTGTACATCCTTCCAGACGCTTCTTCTAGGCACTTAGAGAAACATACCTGGGATTCTATTTCAGATATTGTTTCCACTTAACAATATAATGTGACCATTGCCCTTGGTCATTAAATGTTGTCCACTGGGACAATCTCAAATAACTGCATAGTATCTCCCTGGGCTTAGACTGGCACAAGGCAAGTGAGGTTCCCCGGGCACATGGTTTAAGGAGGCACCGGCTCTCAGGGCTGTGCAAATGTTATCTGAGTACCTGAAAGTGAGTGCTACCTTAAATTTTGCCCTGCCCTGCATCCCTTGTTTCCATCCTATGTATGGACTCACAGCTTAACCTCTACAGTTGGGCATTTAGGTTGTTCAAACATTCCCCATTATATAATGTTGCAATGAGAACTCATAAATGACACTTCCTTGAAAACAATTTTTCTATCAACTCTGTTCAGAGTTTTTAAATACTCTCAGATGGATGAGGCTGCCATCAAATCTGAAATGTGGGATTGATTTTCAAAATGGCAACAGGCCAAGGAAACTGTTTTGAATTTTACTAAAATCAAACTTTAACAATGTTAAGTAGCATTTTTTTGTTGAATTTGGAATATTAGGAAATTGGTATCGTCCTCACATATTACATTGTGAAAGAAGGGAAAAGCCCATGGGGATGTTTTATTGTAATTCCCAACTGCCACACAGCACGCAGGGAGAAAGTTTTTTACAAATACACGTGGATCTCAAATTCTGCCTTTATTTTTGGATGCAAAAATTGCAGAACATAGCTGCTACCCCAAGCCCACTCCCATCTCACTCTCTCTCTCTCACACACACACACACACATACACACACACACACACACACGCACACCAGGAAAACTACTCCATGATTTTACTCTTATCTCAGTGATGCCAACAGCATTACATATCCATCTAATGAGCACATATTAATAACATCATTAAAAACCCTAATTCATGATAACTCCCTCCGCCTCACCTCCATATCGGATCCACCTCAGAGTCCTGTCAATTTGATTTCCTAAAGTGCACTCAAATCCATCACCATTTTCCCATCCATCACTTCCGCCCTAGTCCAAACTACAACTATTTCTCTCCTAAAGAGTTTCCCTGCATCCCCTCCAGCCCCCACCCACGACTTTCTACCCTGTGGCCAGGATGACCTTTTATAAACTCCCAGCTCCCACTGACGACACCACCATGTGCGATCTGACCCCACCTCACATCACACCCCGACCCCCTTACCAGGGGCTCCCTGTGTCTGATCTTTCAGAAACAATCCCCCCGTCACCCTCTCCACCACCTCTGCCCTAGGTAATTCCTAGTCATACTGCAGAATGTGACTCAAATACTATTTCCCAAAAAAAGTCTTTCCTTTGCTCCCCGGACAAGGCGGGGCCTCCCAGCAATAGTCTTCTTTGTTATACTTCTCATAATTGCAAGATATAATTAGGTGCCCAATTAACTGTGGCGTGCCTGTCCCCTTTCCATCCTCCTAAAGTTCCATCAACAACTCAACTGCCCTTTTACAGAAGAGGAAACGGAGGCTCAGAGACATGAGGTCCCCAACCAAACAAGCAGCAGTGCAGGGATTTGAACCCAGGTCTGACGCCAGGAGGAATATTTCCTTCATCTGCTCTATGTGCGACTGATGCAAAAGACAGAACAAGGGTACCAACCAGGTAAAACCTGACCTGGCTGAAATATGTAAACCTAAGAGCAGAGCCCACAGAAACAGGGTGTACCCAAATCTGTGACAGACAATTTTGCAGTTATCTTTCAAAATTACAAATGTACACTCCCTTTGCTGTAGTAATTCCACTACTAGTAAGTGGGTTATCCCACGGACGCCCTGGTAGATGTGCAGAGAAAAACTACTGACAAGGTTATTCAATGCAGCACTCTTTAAACAGCAAAATATTGGAAACGACCTAAAGGTCCATGAAAAGAGTACTGGTTAAATCAGTATTGGGATATTACAGAGTATAATACTGTTATTAAAAAAAAAAAAAAGAACGAGTATGCTGGGGACCAGCATGACAGTGAATATGAATGGCAACCCCTGGAGTTGTGCAGTGCACAATCTGGGCAACCACATGGGGCACCCTAAGGAAGCTTTTTATATAGCAATATAGAATAATCTCCAAAATACACCATAACCGTGAGAACAAATATATGTGTTTTTAAGGTGGAGAAGGGATGTGTGTGTGTGTGTGTGTGTGTGTGTGTGTGTGTGTCCAAAATAAAAGTAGAAAAGAAACCAGGTCTTGTTTTAAAATGCCCACTGGACTTTGATCATTCCCAGTAAGGAGCTCTGTTGTCCCATGACTCCATGGTTGTAGCTCCCCTAAACCCAATATATTGGTTACAATTCAACTCAAATGAATGTATAACATAAAAATAAAGCCAAAATATTCATTCAAAGAAAGAGACACCCCCCCCCCGGTCTGCTTTTCTCTTTGTAAACCTTCACATTTCTTTTAAGGGCCACAAAGAAGGTAAACTAAAGCGATGAAGGTACAAATGCATGTGCAACGTCCCATCCCATCCTGTAAGAAAAGTCAAGACCCAGGACCCACCCACAGAAACGTCAAGAGCAGGAGTCCAAGGTGGAGGCCTTCAGCAAAGGAAGAGGCAGGCAGAGGTGCCAGCAGGGTCCCTTCGAGTTAAGGGTATGGGGCCCACACCAACAGAGAAGCAAACCGCACACCACATCCACTGGAGCAGCAAGTCTTGGTGGCTCAACGTTTGAAATCCAGCGAGAATCTGCTTCTCGCAAGCCCGATTACCACCACTAGGGTCTGAGCTACCATCATCTCTTGCCTGGACCATTGCAGTAACCTCCTTCCAGGGTCTCCCTGCTTCCATCCTTGCCCACCTCTTCTCCTCCCCGCTCCACATGACCTTCTGCACACAGCAGCTAGAATGATCTTTAAGACTGTACATTAGATCTTGTTGCTCCTCTACTCAACCACCGCCCCCACCCACCCTGCCACAGCAAATATCTTTTTTTTTTTTTTTTTTTGCGGTACGCGGGCCTCTCACTGTTGTGGCCTCTCCCGTTGCGGAGCACAGGCTCCGGATGCGCAGGCTCAGCGGCCATGGCTCACGGGCCCAGCCACTCCGCGGCACGTGGGATCCTCCAGGACCGGGGCACGAACCCGTGTCCCCTGCATCGGCAGGCGGACTCGCAACCACTGCGCCACCTGGGAAGCCCACAGCAAACATCTTTTTCGGATCAAAAAGCCAATGTCTTTAACGTGACTCAGAAGATCCTATATGATCTGAACCGTCTCCTCCGTCTCCAACCCTCCCTCCCCGCTCCCTCCACCGCAGCCACACCGGCCCCGTTGTCCTCAGACAAGCCACGCACACCAGGCACGCTGCAGCCTCAGGGTCTCAGCACGAAGCGCCCCCTGTGCTTGGTGCGCTCATGCCGCATCCTCCCAGGGCTCATCCTCCTTGTCGCTCAAACCTCTCCCCAAACGACCCCTTATCAGAGAGCCCTTCCCCGACCACTCATCCCAACATGGCACCCCACGCCCATCTCACTCTTCACCTACCCACCCTGCTTTATGCTGTAACAGCCATTTATCGTAGCCTGATGTCGCGTGATATATTTAGATTTTTTTCCCTTCTCCGGTCCCTCCCTGACTAGAGCATCAGCAGCATTACCTGTCTGGCTCACAGAGGCATGTGCAGTGCCTAGAACACCACGCAGGTGCTCAACACGTGAGCGACCCTAGGAGGGAGGGGAGCCCCACCAGAGGGGTCTGAGTGGCTATCATCCCTCCAGACCCTCCCCTCCCCCATGACAAAGGGCGGTTATGCTGCCCACGGCAGCTAGCTTCCAGGCCCACAGCGAACACTGTGTCCGGCTCAGCGTGCGCAGGACTCGGCTGGTTAGACAACCGACACCGGGACTCCCCTGCTCCAAGGAGAGGTGACAGCATCTCCAGGGTGTGATGGAAGAGGAGCCCCACGTCTGCTTTCTCACCCAAGCGGGGATCCCGCTGGCCGGATATGTCTTCAGCCTCGCAGGGAGACCTCTGTGACCAGACGCCTCTCTGCTAGCGTCACATTCTATTTTATTATTGTATTTTATTTTTTATTTAAATTGAGGTAGAGCTGATGTATAATATTAAAGTTTCAAGTGTACAACATAGTGATTCACAATTTTTAAAGGCTGTATTCCATTTATAGTTATTATAAAATATTGGCTCTGTTCCCTGTGTTGTACAATATAACCCTGTAGCTTGTTTATTTTATACCTAGTAGTTTGTACCTCTTAATCTCCCCTACCCCTATCTTGCGCCTGCCCGCTTCCATAGGGCCACATTTTAAAAATCACATGGTGAGCCACAAAAAGAGAATGAGACACTTTGCACGGGCTCGAAAACAAAACAAGTCAGTCTCTCTCAGTATTCTAAATTAAGAATCAAGTCATTCTATATTTCTCACATCACTGGAAATTAAAAACAGACATATCTACCGCAGAGCAAGCACGATGACTGAAGAGAGAGGCTTGATGGCCTGAAACATGCTAAATTTGTTTCCAATTACCATGTCCACATTTGAAACCCCAAGGAAGCCATAGAAAACAGAGTGGCGAGATCAGAGACAGACACATTAGCCTAATGGGATCCAGGACCCAGTGCTGTACCCCATTCTCCTCTCCCCACAGCACCGCCCCCCAGGGGTCTCTGAACAAAGAAACGGGATCACTTTGCCCCCTCCCTCCTGGAGACACCACCTTTCCCTTCTCCGGTCCCACCCGCCCCACTGTACTCTCGGCCCCCTGCTTCGGGTCCACTCAACAGAAATGTCAGGAAAAAAAAGAAAAAAAAGAAATGTCAGCTCCCCACCAGCATCCCCATCCCGACCAACTATCTCCCCAGGCCAAGGAGTGACTGAGTCATAGAGGAGATGAGTCTGGAAGTGCTGGACTGAAATATGCGAGCCTTCTCGGAGTGGACCTTTGGAAGGAGTTTTGGTTTTTTGCTGCTTTAAGAAGCCAAACGAGTACTTTTCACATCTTCTCTCTGTCCCATGCCTTGGGTAGAACCAATGTAACACGGAGATTAAGAGCATGGACCCTGGAGAAGCCAGACCATCTTGGGTTACATCCTGGCACGGGCACTGACTCTGTCGTGGTGGGGAAGTTAGTTTACCTCTCCGGGCCTCAGTTTCTTCATCTGTATATGGGACTAATGACAACGTACCCTCACTGGGTTGCTGGGAGGATCAAGTGAGTGACACACAAAGCAGGTTGTAGGCGTTCAATCAATATCAACTTTCACAAACATTCTTTCACCTATGGCTGGTGACTTTGGACAATGAAATTCCTCCTTCTAGTCTAAGTTCTTGGAAGAAATCATCTTGAAGGTTATCTTTCGGCCCTAACGTGATAATCCTCAGGTGCATTTAGAAAATCCAAATGCCTCATCACAGTCTACAAAACCCTGAATGATCTGGCCCTTGCCCATGTCACCAACTTCATCTCCCCGACCCTGGTCCAGCCACACGGGCCCCCTTGCTGCTCCTTAAACAGGCTGAGTTTGCCCCTACCACAGGGCCTTTGCACTTGCGCTCCCCCAGCCTAGAACACTCTTCCCTCAGGTCTTCCCACGGCTGGTAATCCCCTGATTCTTTAGGTCTTAGCCTAAATTCAGGGCCTTCTTTGAGCAGCCCGGCTAAAGCAGAGCCTCCCCACTGTCGCTCCATCATTCCTGCTGATTTCCTTCGAGAAGCGTTATCTTATACATTTGCTCATTGCTGACTGTCTGTCCTCCCCACCCCACCCCCTGCTAGAATGAAAGCTTATTCATCACCACGTCCCAGCACCTTGAATAGTACCTGGCATATAGCAGATGTCCAATAAATATTTGCTGAGTAAATAAATGAACAGATTAATTTTCAGGTTCCTATGTGGCTCAACATACTGCCAAGTGATTCATCCTCCAGTGACCCTGAGAAAGGAGGCTTATTCATGTCTAGAAGAGAATCCCCATGTTTGGAGTCTGCATGAATTCACTACCACTTGAGCCAGTCTGCAGGAATGTGTCTCACCGTGAAAGAGACATATTATACCAGGCTAATTCCATTGGAAGTCAAAGAGGACACAAGCTCAGGCTGGAAAAATGAAGTGTACAATCTCTTCTCTAGCAGCATTTAGGAATGGACACAGGGAGAGACTGAGTCAAAGGTACAGTGACTCGGCAGCCTCTTGGAGGTGGTGAGGAAAGGTGAGGCACGGGCAATGCCCTCTGCCACCTGTGCGTTCACCCAAAGACCAGGCAACAAGAGAGACCGTGCTTCAAAAACATTTTTCCACAAGTCTCTCGCTCAGGGCCCCAACCTGATACTGAGGAACAAAGTGTCTGATGTCTGCATGGGACCTGGTCTCTGGGAGAAGAAGGGAAGAGGGGAGAAACTGAGTCCCCCTGGAGGGAGCAATTGAGGACTGAAGGCAGCTCATGAAAACCTTGTGCACCTATCTGATCCTGACCAGTGGTACCCAGCATGGCAGTGTGAACACCCAAGGATGCTGGGACGAGAATCCCACAGCCGGCTCCAACAGCAGCCCCTCTGAACACTTGGATAAAACATCCCAAAGAAACTGCAGCTCAGCCTCACATAAATGTTCCACCGAAGACAGGGTCATCTGGGCGAGGCATAAACTTTGGCCCTTCCTCTTTCCCTTGGGCCAAAAGCTGAAAAAGAACCCAGAGATGGTGAAGTGGGAAAAGCCAGGACTTGTGAAATGCAAGACAGCCAGCTGAGTCAGTCAAGGCCTTCAAAAGGTGAGTTATTCCCAATCAAATGACACACCTCCCCCCATCCCACCCCAAAGGCCACGCAGGTCTCTCTGGATCCAGACCAAAAATTCTGAGTCACTTTTGCCACAAAGGGGAAAAAAGGAGAAGGCAGACGTGATGTGTACCTTTCCGCACGCTATTTTGGGATTTTAATATCCAATTTCTTTCGTTTCAAAGGGTGGGTTTTTGGAGGGCTCTGCATAACTTTTGTACCGTGCACAGGCGAGACAGCGCGGAGACAGGCCTCTGTCGGTGACCTGGGGAGAGGCGGGGCCCCTTTGGCAGAGCAGCAAATCGCATCATCCAGGAACAAGGAGCCCGTTCTTGTGCGGAGCCGCTCGGGGCCGGCTTTCATAACATGATGGAAGCATGTGGGCCGATCCGATCTGACTCACCTCTTTCTGGAGGCAGCTCCGCGCTCATTCACTCATTCGTTTATTCATTTATTGATTCATTGAGCAGAGGGCCTCTCAGGGAAGGGTTGCTAAACTGAAAGCTGTTCTCACAACAATGACTACGCATCCCTTGGGTGAAGAATCGGGTACCTCTCTGGATGGATGGTGACACCTGGGATTATCATTATCTCACAATTTGTTTAAGATGTGGGGTAATAAAAACAAAACTAGTGAATCAGGATTTTTCAGCCTCAGCACTATTGCCTAAGGTTGATTCGGGGGCCAGCTCATTCTCTGTGGGGGCCTGTCCTGTGCATTGTAGAGTGTTTAGCAGGGTCTCTGGTCTCTACCCACAAGATGCCAGTAAACTGCTCCCCCGCCCAACCCAGTTGTGTTGATCAGAAATGTCTCTGGACATTGTCAAACGCCCTCTGAGGGACAAAATCACCCCACTTAGGACCATTCTTCAATTACACTGACATTTGTGGGGAAGGGCCTTTTTCTGCAGAAAATCTGTATTGGAACCCTATCCGCAGTCCATCAGAAAGTGCAATTGGCAGAATCTTCAAAGGGCACCTCTAATCCTTCAATCTCTCACCTTCTCTTCCACCTTCCCTGGGTCCCAACACCAGCATCTCTTGCCCAGACCACTGCACCCACCCCCTTGATAATCTCCCTGCCTTTCTCTTGCCCTCCTCCTACCTCACCATCCTAAACACATTCTCTACAAGCAGCCAGAGGGATCTTTTTAAAGCAAATCAGATCACATCACTGCTCTACTTAAAACCCACCAATGGTTTCCCGGTGCATAAAGAATAAAGTTCAAACTCCATGCCCCGCAAGGTCCTGCATCATCCAATTCCTTCTTCTCTCTCCAGCTTTAACTCCTACTGCTCCTTCCCTCGTCCACTACAGGCAGCCACACAGGCCTCCTTGTCAGTCCTCAGACACCCAAGCTCTCCTGCCTCAGGGCCTTTGCACATGCTGTTCGCGCTATAGGGAAGGCTCTTTCTCTGGTTCTCATCCGACTGACTGCTTACTGTCATTCAAACATCAACTTAAATGAACCCATGCCTGGAGAGGAATCCCCTGACAATGCCAATATAAAGTAAACCACCTCTCCAGGTATTCTCTCCTATTACCCACTCTTTCCCCTGAACACACATCATCACAATCTGAAATGACCCAACTTATGGTTTAACCTGTTCAATGTCTGTTTCCTCATTGGAATGAACACCTCATTTTTCTCCTTCACTGATAACCTTTGTTATAAGAAAAACAACTTATTAAAAAGTAATAATAGCCACACTTTGCCTAGTCTCGCAAGCACTGACTTTCAAGGCCCTTGGCCCCTGACACCTCCATGGCTCCTTAGAATATGCTCCATCTGTGAAGGCCAGAAGGACGAGTGGGCCAGTGTGCTCGTCTGGATTTTCAAGATAAGGAAACCAAGGCTCAGATTCACTTACCCTTTTACTGACTACAGAGAAAGTGCCTATGATGTGCCACGCAGAGTTCTAGGTGCTGGAAACTCAGCACTGAGATAGACCAGACTAGCAGGAGGGAAGGCTGGAGGTTTTTGACTTTTGGGTACAGACATGCCCTCAAAAGAGAATCCCAAAGGTCCCCAGGGACCATCCCTCATAGGAGACCTTTCTTGCCCTCTCATCAGCTGGCATGTTCCATGGACCTCTCCTAAAACGCTGCTACATCTTCAAGTTTAATATTCACCTCTCTAGACCACAGGCTATGGAAAATCAGGTAATAAATGAAGGACCACAGCTCTCAAAACGTTAAAACTGTTACAGTATCTTTCTTCAAGGTTACCTGTTGTGGTAGAGACCACTTGCTCTCTGTTACCCATTTTCCCTTCCTTAGTAACAGGATCCCAGTTATCTTAGGTGGCAACGAGTCCAACTGAGAGTCCACACTTCCTATAGCCCCTTTGCAGAAGAACATAGCCACGTTACTAGGTTTGAGTCAACGAGATGTAGGCAAAAGTGTGGAGAGGACTTGCAGAAAGGTTCCTGAGAGGAAGCTAACCCAGATGGGGAGTGGGCCCCTTTTGCCCTGTCTTCTTTCTTGCTTGGAATATGGATGTGATGGCAGTGGCTCCAGCAATCATTTTGGACTATTAGGTGACCCTGAGCGGGACAGGAAGAGAGGAGGGGCCTGGATTCCTGATAACTTCATAGTACTTCAGATGACCCATCTCTAGACTCTCTCCATAAGAAAATAAGCTTTTGAGTGTTTAAAGCAACTGTTATTTTGGGTTTCTGATAGATGCAACTAAACCTAAGTCTAACTGAAAGACCCATCATCCCATCACCCATCCCATCATTTCCTCCATACGTTCATGTTCCCTCTACTGCATCTCAATGGGAATAAGATGACCATGCTTAGGTGAGCTTCAATTGAAAATAAAAAAAAAAGACTCAAGATTCAAAGAGTAGATGTATTGGTGCACAAGTCTGCTTTACAAAAGGCTTCATAAAGAATTTCTCTTAAGAGCCAGTACTGAATGTGAATCTGAAAGGAACTGCCATACACAAAGAGTCAAAGATCCAACTGCTCAGAACCATTTCAGGCAACAACACCCAAGTCAGTCTGCTCTCCCTCTTATGCATAATTGGAATGAGTGTCTAGAAAGTCTGTCTGACACATGCAGGGGTGACGACGGTGCTCGCTAGAAATAAAATTGCTGCTTACTTTCTGTCTGGTTTCCGAATTGCTTTTTCCTGGTTGAAAGGTGCCAGGCCTGGCAGCTTTCTAAAAATTTAAAATTCAAGTCAACAAATATTTGTTGAGCACTCTCTATTCACAAAAAAAAAAGCCACACTAGGGAAAATCTGTATAAAAGGGGGATGCTATAATTAATCATAATAATAACAGTAACGACAGTAGCAGCTAATAATGTATTGAGCATTATTGCTTGCTAAATATTGGGCATTGTTCTAAGTGCCAATATCTATCAACTCATTCAATCCTCAAGGCAACCTTCTGAGGCAGATACTATTATTTTATTTAAGAGGAAATTGAGGCACAGAGAGGTTAGGCAATTTGTTCAAAGTCACACAGCCAGGAAGGGAGAAGTCAGGGTTCCAAGCAGGCAGGTCGGGCTCCAGGGCCCATTCTCCTGACCCCGGTATGATATTCTGCTCCTGTTGACTCAGAATGGGGGAGACAGCACACCCACAAGCGGCCACACAATGTCCCCAAACCTCGATCATTCTCTAGCCATGTTCCTGAGCTTTTACTGAACCATTAGTTACTGAAACTTTCTCTTTAAAAGGTAACTTGTATTTCTACTTACAGAAACTTATTTTAAAATAAATTTTACATTTTTTGCATAATATATAAATACAAATATTTATATAATGTATCCTATATGTATACCATAAATAGTTATACAAACTATTGTGTATAAAATAAATAAGCTACAAGGATATATTTATTGTACAACACAGGGAATATAGCCAATATTTTATAATAACTGTAAGTGGAGTATAAACTTTAAAAATTGTGAATCACTATGTTGTACACCTGTAACTTATATAATATTGTACATCAACTATATCTCAATTTTAAAAGTTTAAAAAATCAATAAATTCAAGTTAAAGCTACTAGAAATATTTGGATAAATAATAACCCTCTTTAAAAATCTTCCATAAACAATGCCGGCAAAATGTTGATAGTTGTTGAGTGATGGGTATATAGCGGGTTCACTGCACCGTTCTCTCTAATTTTATGTATGTATGAAATCTTCCATAATTAAAATTTTAAAGAATATAAATAAATAAAATAAACTTTATGTCACTACCTCAAATAGGAACCCAGGATCATCAGTCAGCAATCAAAGGTGCACATAAATACACAATAAAGGGCTTCCCTGGTGGCGCAGTGGTTGAGAGTCCGCCTGCCGATGCAGGGTACACGGGTTCGTGCCCCGGTCCGGGAAGATGCCGCGGAGCGGCTGGGCCTGTGAGCCATGGCTGCTGAGCCTGCGCGTCCGGAGCCTGTGCTCCGCAACGGGAGAGGCCACAACAGTGAGAGGCCCGCGTACAGCAAAAATAAATAAATAAATAAAATACCGGTGCCAAGAAAATAATTATAAATGTTTTTTTAAATGCTAAGTACCACAGAATTCATTGACCAGGGAACCCCAGGAAACCCCAGTTTGAAGAACACTGACTGACACATAAGTCTGTCACAGGCAGTGCTAGGGGAAGAGCAGAGCCAGGGTTGGGAGCCAGGCGATCATCAAGGGACTTGTTAAAAAACTACCTGGGTCGGCGCCCAGACACAGGAGAGGCTCGGGAAGCCTTTTGCTCAAGGAGTCGAGAAGCTCTACAAGAAGAAAAAGTACCACTGCCCTGCCCGCGTGCTAGCAGAGGGGTCCTTTGTGCAGAGAAGGAAGTGGAAAAAGAAAATCCACCAATGTATAAAACTTCGATGCATTTTCCTGAAACCAAAAGTGACAATCTTCCAGGCAGCTGCTTGCCTGTTTGTCTTCCTTGTTCTGTGTGTGCAACTGCAGGGTCTCCGGGGTGGGCTAAGTGTTTAACCACCAGTTCTCCACGGGAAAAACCCCAATTTGTAATGTTTGCCAATTTCCGTGGTGTAAATACTCCCACCATAGCTGATTCCAGTCTACCAATGCAATGTCACCGGATTTGGAAAGAGATGTACAATGGCGGACGGTACGGACTATTTCCCCTGTACGGACACAATGGATGTAAATAACCTCAGGGGCATAGATGATAGGAAAATGTAGAACTCCTGAAAATTTAACAATCGGTTCCCACGAGCCAGTACAAACTGGCAGGGCCACACCCCTGGGTACACGCGGGTCTCTACACACGTCTGTTCTCGTGCACATCCGCTCATGTATCCGTCTGTCCATTTCTCTCTCTTCTCCCACTGATGGAGAGTGTACACACACTTGCCCCCAGCCCACGCTCCGTGAAAAGCGCAAGGATGTCTCTGCAGTCTGGGCCCCTCTCTACTCGGCCTCCCCTCATCTCCCTGCTGCCCCTCCTCCAGTCCCCCGCCCCCCCCCCCCACGCCGCCGACGCGCCCCTGCTACACCAGCCTGGGCTCCTCTGGGGCGGCCGTATCCCCGGTCCCGATGCTCCAGGCTCCTTCTCACCCCACCAGGAGCTAGAGCCCGGTCTTTCAATCCAATCACACACATCTTCCTGTCTAGACAAGGCCGCTGGCTGCGGGGCCTGGGGGTGAATGAATGCGCAACCCTCCACACCCTGGCAGGGACACGCTCTCGCCAGAGCTCCGTGGGGCTAACCCGGGGGGCGGGGAGGGTGGCCAGAGGACCCTGCTCGGACCTGGCACAGTCCGGGCTTGTCCAAAAGCCACAGGGGAGACTGCACTGCTGCCGGGAGCAGGTGTGCGTGAGTGTGGCCGGGCGTGTGGCGTGCCACCCCCAGAGAACCGGGCGTCGGCAACACCAAGAATCATCCATCAGCCTCGCGCTGAAAAGTGGGAAAACAAACAACAAAACCCCGGCCTGGCCTCACTTACTGTGAGCCAAATACAAAAGTCACAGGAGAAAGCCTTTCCTCTTTGCGCTTCCCTTTCCGGTCCGGAAACACCAACAGGCCAAGATAAGGGCGGCGTGGGCCCCCCCTGGATGGTTTCAAAGGGTTGGCACCCACCCACCCCCGGGCCCACCCCCACCGCTAATGGCCTCCCCCCACGCCGGAACCCGCGGTGGGAGCTGGAGGCGGCGGAGCTCCACGCCAGGGGCTTGTTAGAGGTTTAAGGCTCACGTAGCAGCAGGGAGGAAGCGCAGCCTGTCAAGGGGCGTGATAAAGCGTCTCTTTATCGGGAGCTTTCCTTTCAACTGCCTCCAGTGAGCGCCGGGGCTGGGCCCCTGTCAAGGCCAAGCATGTTCCTTTCATGTCGCCCTGTGTCCCCCAGTCACCGCCGTGTCCGCGCGCACACGGAATTGCCGCATTGGTGCTGGCGTCCTCAGCTTGGGGCCCGCATCTCCAAGAGGACAGGATGCTGACCTGCAAGCCTGGGCCTCTGGTTACCACGTGACATTTGCAAAGTCACCCAAGCCTCTGGGCCCTGGTTTTGTCATCAGGAAACCAGAAGAAGAGATGTCAAAGCAGTAGAGGCCAGAGGTGTGGACTTCGGGGGGTGGGGGGTGCGGCTGGGGGCTGGCAGACCCAAGCTCAAGCCTCAGCTGTTGAACTCACTGGCTGGCGACCTCGGACAAGCACTCAGACCCTCCAAAAATGCTTCTACGTGTGTAAAATGGAAACAGTGCCTACCTATGTCATAGGCTCATGAGAAGAAAATGAGTTATTACATACGCAACTCTTAAAACAGTGACGGCACATAGTAAGTGCTCAATAAACGTTATCCATCATCTTCATTTGATTTTCAAGGGGCTGTTGTGGACACGGAATGAGGTTTGGTGGCATCATGTCACAACTGCATGATGTGAAATCAATGATGTAACAGAGAAATCGTTCTGGTCTTACAGGCCATTCTGCTCACCTTCCCACTCACAGGGTGAATGGCCCCAGATGGACATGGTGAATCTACTATCCTCGATCGGGGAGAGACCCTCCCCTTCTGTGATTCTCATTTGCCAGGCTCTGGACACAAGCCAGCTCCTCCACCTGAGGCAGCTCTGCAGAAACAGCCCCCTGGCCAAGCGCCCCAGAAAGATCCAGCTGTGCTGATCCCCCGAGAGGCCGGGGAGCAGAGGCAGGACAGAGTCCAGCTCAGTCCACACACGGTTCCCTCGTCTGTGCCAGTGTCAGCACCAGGGCCCCAGGCATGCTGCTCTCCCACTGGGATGGGCAGAAACACCAAGCAAAGAGTCTGGCCCGGGACATGGTGGCGCTGACCACCAGCTTTCTCAGGCCCCATCTGTGTCTCAGATCTAAGATTCGTCAGAACACTGGCCCCCATCTGTACAAGGGGGATAATAACAGGTACCCACCTCGTGTGTCCTCACTGCCATGAGGATTAAATAATACATGTAAAGAGCTTAGAACGGCACCAGGCACATAGTAAGTGCTCAATAAATGTCAGAGTTACCATCATCACCAGCACCATCGTCATCATTAATTTCAAACCTTCCTCTAAGGTAGCTCAGTGTCATCATTCATTAATTTGGTTCATTAGTCCTCCTTAGAAGAGAGAAGAAGGGCAGGGCCCACGCTGCTGCCCATGCCAAGCCCGGAACCAGGCACTGCACCTCCAGACGATAGCTCAGAGAGGCTAAGTGAGCTGCCTAAGGTGACCAGCTCGGAAGGGTTACAACTGGGAACGAAAAGCAAGTTCAGAGGCTTCCCCAGCCCGTTGCTTTTCTGCTACACCTGCTCCTCCTATTTCCTCTTTGTTTAAAAATCATCCTTTTGGGGCTTCCCTGGTGGCGCAGTGGTTGAGAGTCCACCTGCCGATGCAGGGGACACGGGTTCGTGCCCCGGTCTGGGAAGATCCCACATGCCGTGGAGCAGCTGGCCCCGTGAGCCATGGCCGCTGAGCCTTCGCGTCCGGAGCCTGTGCTCCACAACGGGAGAGGCCACAACAGAGAGAGGCCCGCGTACCACAAAAAAAAAAAAAAATCATCCTTTTACTTCCTAGTGGAAACACAGCACACATCAGTGATTCTCTTACACTTCACTCTTAAGAGGTTTGTTATTTCATGCCCCAAAGCCCTTTCCTTTGCTACCATTTTCAGATCTCTGTTCGTTCCGTCGGCAGCCTACCCCGGCCAAGAGTTGAACACGGCTCCATCCGAGCCCTGAGACTCGGGACCTGTGGGGTGTGAGGGGCTGGAACCCGGCTGTCAGCAGTGAGGCACCACTGCCCCAGTCACCTCACAGCGAGGGAGAGATTCTCACCTCCCACGGCAGGGAGGTGAGAGGTCGAGAAGCCCCAGTTTGCCAAGAAGGACTTTTGGAAGGAAAGGGAAATGAAGTTTGTTGTAAGAAGGAAACGCTCACTCTAACTCCTTAAGGATTAGAGAGGCCTGGGTGGCCGCCCAAACTCTGAAGTCCTCTGTTAACGGAGAGAGATGGTGACGGAGAGGACGGCCGCTTACTGTACCGAACGCGACAGCAAACGGGTGTGCCCGCTGCCTGCGAGTCACCCACACTTGGAAAGGAGGCCAGCCTGGGGCCTAAATGGACACCCAGCCACCCGACAGTCACTGGGTTGTCAGAGCTGACCTCCAGATGGGCAAAGTAAGCCTCCACCCAACTCTGTGGGGCTAGAATCCCAGCTACCCCAAAGCCTCCTTTTTGACGGGGATTTGAGCGTGACCCTAATACTCAGCTCAAAGAGAATGCGGCTTCTCCATCATTTCAGGGGAGAGGAGAGACGAATTCCATCTTAAATGTCCAAGATGAAGCTGAGTGCTGTGTCAGTACCATATGTATCCTGTCTGGGGTTCAGCCTCATCCAGTTCTGAGCTGGGATTTCCTCTGCTGACTCGCAGAATGCAGATAAAATCTGCAGCACTCATTTTTTTAGCAAGTGTGGAATTTTGAGGGGCCGAGGGAAGCAAACTGCCTCCCTGTTCTCAATCCGTGGGGTTCAGTTCCCTTCCTTTCTGAGCTCGAAGCCCACGACAAACACACCCATCCCCACTCCCAGGCGTAGCAGCTCAAATCAACCCCGCTGGTCAGGTCGACACCCCAGCGTGTCACCTGAAGAGGAATTTAATTCAGGTCTCAATTATCCCTCCTTTTTCCCTGTGAAAAATCTGTGGATCAGAACAGACCCCCTTAAACAAACTTTGATACGTCAATACAATGGAATTTTACTTGGCAATAAAAGGAATAAAATATTGATTCATGCAAAAAACAAACAAAAGAACAGACCGCCACCTACCTCCTTCTACTGAAATGAAGGACAATAACGTGGGAAAGGGAAGGTCACCTTTGTTATTCAAAGTCTCACTTCTATATTTAAGAAAAATTACTTTGGGTAAATGTTTAGACATTAAAGTCAGTGAGACCTGGGTTCATTTCTCCAAACATTTCCCAAAACAGGTAACAAATCCCTGTCCAGGATCACCAACAAGGTGCCCAGAGGGACCAGGTAAGGACTTGAATGAGCAAACTGGGCCTGGTTAGAACTGGGGGGAATCTGGGATTACAGCCCTGGTGTAAAGGGAGGGCAGCCCCCAGCTCCTGACCACTATTACCATGCAGGATGTGGGCCCAGTGTTGCCAGATCTTCTGATTATTAACATCAGCCAGAAATCCCACTTTTTATGAGAAATCTCCTAATCTGTAAATGCTGGTAACTAATGTCAACTGTTGTTTGAAGCCCTGAGCTGCTAAAACCATCTGTGGACAGACTCAGGCCTCGAGCTCTTAGACAGTGTGCTGTCAGCTCTGCATGCTTACCAGGCTGTTCCTGGAGCCTGGAACATTCTTCCTTCACATCTCTCAACACCCCAATCAAATGTCACCTCCTCCCAGAAGCTGCCCCAGATTCTCTGAGGCAGAGTGATCTGCTGAACCCAGACCTTCACCATCCCCTCCCTCTATCACATCCCTCATAGATGTTACCCTTATCTCAGTTAAAAAAAACAAACAAACAAACAAAAACTAACATTTATGGGACTCATTTTACCAGGCACTCTGCTTAATGCTTTACAGTCGTCATCTCTTTTTCAAGTACCATCATCATCCTACTTTATAGCCACAGAGAGGTTAAGTAACTTGCCCAATGTCACACAGCCAAGCCAGTAAGTGGCAGAGTCAGGATTCTAACCCAGGCCATCTGACTCCATTACCGCCTCCTATTAACTTCTTTGTTCAACTGCCTCCCTCGTGACTTCAATTATTCCCATATCTGGTTCTCCCTATCCCAGTAGACTGAGTGCTCCCCGGAGGCAGGGACTGATAGATTTCTCTCTCCATCCAGGGTGCACAGCTGACACATGGTAAATATTTGCTGACTGAAGAAGGGTTGCTGCCCAACCTGACCTCCTAGATACCCCTGAAAGGCTCTGGGGGCGGGTGTTAGGGTGCCATCCAGGTGCACTGCATCCAGGTGTACCTTGTTCTCAGCAGCTCAGCCGGGGGGTGGCAGATGGGCGCAAGAGGTGACGCAAAGCTTCCCATTGAAAAACGTCACTCCCATCCTGGCCCTGAGAGGGGACGCAGGTCTGACCACAAGGCAGGACTCGCACCCACGTCCCCAGCGGGTCACAGCCTCCCAAAGTCCACCTGCCACCTGGAGATGCACTTTCCAAGGCTGTGCCTCGGCCCAAGAAGAGGGCAGCAACGGGCCCCCCTAACCTCATCCCCAACCAGGGATTCAAAGTCAAGGAGCCAATTCTTCTGCTCCCCTGTCAAGAAACATAACACATCCACCAAAAAATAAACACACGAGAAAAGAATGCGTGGGAGCAGGGCACATGGGTGTAGAAGAAAGAACAAGAGTACATGGGGTCTCTAGATACACACTTGCAGCTGCTCTGGGGACACCGTCTGAACTTGGGGTGAGCCTGTTCCTATACAACCAGCCCTTGGTAGACATGCCTGGCTGAGCACGAAACCACCTTTAACCCCTGCACAGGAGCCCACGTTCGGACGCCCCCCCTCCCCCCGCCATTGGGCATCCACTCCGAGCCCAGTTCTTGCAGCTCCTTCCACCCACTTGGCCCTCCTCCCCGTTGCTCCAGGGGCAGGACGGGCTGTGGAGGGTATATCGGAACAGGAAGAAGATGGGGTGAGATCTGAGAGGCGGCCTGTGTGGACAGGGCACTTGGGACACAATAAACAAGCCTGTTGCCTTGTTCAGAGCAGGACCCCAGGACCCCCGATCCCAGCGCAGCCCTAAAAGCATGAGTTCAAAGTTAAAGTTAGACACACGCAAAGCTGCAGCCCCCAGGGGAACTCGGAGCTCAACAACAATCCTCTCTTTGACTGAAAACCACAAGGAAACACCCACGGCATACTTCTTGATTAAAAAAGGAAAGTGAAAAATAAGGTTTTTTTCTTCTTCTTCTTAATCATTATAAAACTAACTTGTGCCCATTCCATCAAGTCACGACTGCTGTTTGCCGCAGGCAAGGCCGAGTCACGTGGGGCGAAGAGCCGAGGGGCCGCGGAAGCCTGGGCATGTCCCGGCGCTCTGAATTGGTCCTTCTTAATTGTTGTACTTCCTTCCTTCATTTCCTTTAGCACAGGAAAGCCACCGAGGGGCCGCCCGTGTCAGCACACCCGTCACCCCAGCTCCCTGGGCACTGTTCATCCAAGGGGCCAAGGCAAACCGGGGCTCACTAACACCTGCAAGGAACAGCGGTGACACTCAGCCAACGTTCATGCACAGATCAAGTGCCTCTAAGCGACAGGCACTGTGCTTGGGACTGGGATGGAGCAGTAACGGAGGGCTGATGGGGGGATAAGTGGGAGGGAGGGATGGAAGGAGGGGAGGAAGGAAAAATATATCAGGCTATGAAAGAAAACACCGTAAGTAACATGGGAGGGGATGGCAGAGGAAGGGGTAGCTATTTTGATAGAAGAATCAGGGAACGCTTCCTCGCAGTGACAATTAAAGAGAGACTTGAGTGAAGCAGAGAAGAGCGCTGTGTGGATATCTGGGAATGTGAATAGCAAGTGCAAAGGCCCTGAGGCAGGAGCCTGCGTGGAGAGTTTGAAGAACAGTGAGAGGCCAGTAGCGTGAAAGTGGAGTGAGTGAGGACGAGCAGAGAGGCAGGCAGGGACCAGATGACGCAGGGCCTCGCAGTCCATGCTAAGGAGTCTGTGTGTACTGGGTGAGAGGGGAGACACAGGAGGAATCAGAACAAGGGAGTGCTGTGGACCCATTCACATCTCAAACAGATCCTCTGGCTGCTGTGTGGGGAGCAGACTGGGCAAGGGGCACAAGCGGAGCTAGGGAAACCAGTTAGGAAGCTATAGCTGTCTCCTCAGACAAGGGAAGATGACAGCTCAGCTCCAGGAAGCAGAGGGAAGATGGTAAGATATGGTTTAGCCAGGGGCCACCAAAGTATCAGCATCACCCTCCGTGGCACAGATACACAGACCTGTAACAGAGGCCAACAGGTAAACAGGATGCACATAAAAGTTCACAAAGCAAAGAGAAGTGCGTGAGAAGGAGAAAAAGATCAGAAATCTGAAATGGTTCCACTTACTGCCTGCATAAGCCTTACCCTGGGCAAGCCACACATTTCTTGGGGGCTCCGTTTTCTCATTATAACAGGACCCAATTCACAGGGTAACCATGGGTAATGCAAGCTGGTACTTAATGTCTGGCATGTTGTACACGCTTGATAAAAAATACATTCCTAACCTCTGCTTTTAACAGTCTGAGTGGTGGCTCAGCCAATTCAGTCACTGTGTAATCTTTATAATTCACATAATTTAGTCACTGTGTAATCTTTATAATTCACATCATCTCTCTGAGCCTCCATCTGAAAAATGCAAACCAATGATGACGGTTACCTACCTCAAGTCCTCAGCGTGAGATTGAAGGAGACATTGGCTTAGCAAAAAGTCTGGCCCTCAGTAAAACAGTAACTGAAGCCCTCAATAAAATGGTAACCGAAGCGCTCAGTAAGATGGCATGAATCTGACACACCAGTCATTCAGCTAGATGATTTCTAAGTCTCCTAGCTCAATCATCCCCAAACTCTAAACAAGCCAGCTTCAAGTCCATGAATGAGTCAACCCTGGAGGTAGAAAATAATGCAAGTGAAGGCAGGCCAAGGTGAAGAGAAGCTGGAACTCCCACCTCAAAGTGAACAGAACTAAACGCAGGCACTTATACTCAGGTGATACCTATTAATCTGAGTCACAGAATCGTGTACGTTTAGTGGTGGGAGGAGCTTACGGAGCACCCTTGTTTTGGAGCTGAGGCTCCTACAACTCAGAGAGAAGAAGTGTGTGGGCTGAGGTTGCACAGCCAGGCCAAGGCAGAGGTGGAAGCTGACAAGGCTCCCCACGCTGTCCCAGCCAGTCTGGTTGGTTAGAGGGTAGGAAGGAGAAAACAACAAAAACCCCATCTGCAAGAAAGAAAATAATTGAGTAGGGATGTCTTTTAGACTAGCAGAAATGCCTTTCTTGCCATCAAGAGTTAAATTCAAATGGCTTAAAGGGCCAGGTAATGTAAATGAACTGAGCAACAAGTGTAAAGACAGACGAATGTCCCTAACCTGAAGACATTCACACTCAGATTTTTTTCTCTTTTTAAGAATTATACTACCAGGGCCACTGCTAAGATGCCTGGCACTTTTGTACAAATTAGGAGAAGACACCTCTTCCTCTACACCCTTAGAAGGCATGTGTCAGAACACTGTCTTGATAAATATACAAATGTGAATGGTGCCCTCATGAGATGCAGTGCTCTTGTGCAGTGCACCGTCTGTGCAACTGTACCCAATGACACATAGAAGACTTCCCTGGGCTGCGAGTTGAGGACCTCTGTCTACATTCCATGGTCATATAAAAGGCACTGAAATGCCACAGCAAAGGTCATGTGAGAAAAAAAAAAATGTTCACCGTCAATACCTAACTCCTAATCAGAACCCACCTCTGAACTGATGTCCAAAATGGACACCAGGAAAGCTCCCGCCTCAGTGCCTTTGCATTAGCTATTCCCTCTCCTACGGCACTTTCCCTCAAGACAGTGACACAGCTTACTCTCTCACTGCACTCAAAATTCTGGTTAAATGTCATCTCTTCAGAAAGTTCTTCCCTAAATAGCACCCTCACCACCTCACAATCATCTTCCATCCTCCCATCCTGCCTTATTTTTCTTCTTACGGCTCTTTACCAACACTAGGTTTACTGGTTTGTTGTATATCTCCCTCCACCGGAACACCATCTCCGTGAGAACATGAGATTTTGTCTGTTCTGTTCACTATTCTATCTCCGTCTCCAGTCAGCAAACTTTTCCCATAATGGACAAGACAGTAAACATTTTAGGCTTTGCAGGCCACATAGTGTCTGTCGCAAGGACTCAACTCTGCCAACGTAGCACAAAGGCAGCCACCGACAATATGTAAATAAATGGCGTGGCTTTGTTCCAATAAAACTTTATTTAGAAGGGCAGGTGGCGGGCCGGACTTGGATGGCATAGTCTGTTGACCTCTGTCCTAGAATAATGTGCTCCAGACTCCAGTATGCACACAAATCACCAAGGCATCTTGTAAAAGGCAGATTCTGACTTGGCAGGCTGTGAAGCCTGGGATTCTGCATTTTGAACAAGCCCCCAGGGGAGGTCTGTGCTGCTAGCCCGTGGACCAAACTGAGTGGGGAGCACCCAGCACAGGGCCTGGCATGTGGTGGAAGCACAATCAGTATTTGTTGAATAAATAAGAGATAAGCAGAAAACCACTCAACCCTACTCCACACTCTTCTTGCTACTTTGTAACCATGGCATCCTGCCCTTGCTGATACCATCCATTGCTTTTATCTTCAACGTATCATTTTCTGATGGAGAGAGAAAGGATACAGGCGTAGGCGGGGGATACAGCCAGTGGATGCTGATGGATTATTTTACATCATTACGCCCGGAGTCAGGTAAAGCCAAGGCTTAACAAACATTTACTTGAGGCAGGTTCCAAAAATTGTATTCATTAGATCAGTATTTACAGTTTTATAATAAACGTCAAATTAGGAAGATGGGATTCCTTTAACAGAAACCTAAGTTTCAAGGGGAGAGGTCAATTTGGTTAAATAAATGATGCTAAGATCAACTCAGCTTCACTTCCTATTTGGAAAGTCACAACGGGATGTATTTTTAAGCTCCACGGTAATAACTGCTTTGACCATTTACAGGGAATTTTACATGTGCAGGGCATTCTGCCCATGATGACGCCCATGACGATGGCGATGACAACAATGCATCCAACCACAAGGACAGACACAAACCCTCTCTTGAAGGACACTCAAGAAACTGGTGACACTGGGGCCTCAGGGAGAGGAGGTGGCCGCTGGGGTATGAGGAGGGAGGCCGGTCTTGCCCTGTGCATCTCTTGCATCTTTCAAATTCTGCATCATGTGAATGCACTTCCTTCCCCAAAGGTAAACTATGAAAGAAACCAGAGCAGCCTGCACTTAGCACTGTCTTTTACACACATGCTCGTCTCCTAGATCCTAAAAGAGAAGTAACTTTCTGTACAATTTGCCGTGGGGGACCTTGAGGCCCCAGGAGGTCAGATGATCCTTGTTCAAGGTCACACCACTAGTGTGATAAGAACAGCTCAGGCTGAAGGACAAGGATGGCCAGGTAGGTCCCATGATCAGCTCAGCACAGGTGGGATCATGGTTTGCATTTGGGAGCCAAACCCTCTGGAGATGCTGAGGTCTCAGAGCCCAAGTGCAGGCTACACTGGCCTCCCTGGGCTCTTAGGCTCCAGGCCTCATACCAGGACATGCTCGGGAGTATCCTCAGAGGCCCACAGTCCATGCCCCCCACCAGGTCGCACAGCCCCGCAGGCCGGCTATTGTTCTGCACCTGGGCGGGGCCTGCTGGCTGCTGTGGCCAAACCCTGGGAGAGAAGGAAGGCAGGTGGAGGAGAGGGGAGCAGGGAGACAGCAATGGACGACATGAGCCTGAGCACCCTGACAAAGGAAGAATTTGCTTTGATGCTCAAATAGACTACATTTATTTCCTCAATTTTTCAAAATACCTAAGCAACAACAGAAGCCCCTAGGCACAACCTGGAAAATTATCTTAGGATCATCAAAGATTTCTACTTCTTCTTTGTGGCTGAACTAGTTAAGTGTGCAGGCTTTGGAGCTAGATGCTCCAGGTCAATTCATGGCTCACCCACTTCCTGTGTGACCTTAGGTAAGTTACTAAACTTCTCTGTGCCTCCAAGTATTGCCTGGAAATCAAGATAGTATTATATCCATTTATACATGGAAGGCACATAATGCAATTCCCAACCTTACTTGGAGCTTGGTAAATGCTACTTTCCCCCTAATGTCATGAAAATAACCTGACACAGACTCAACTAAGGAAGCCGGGGCAGGAGCTGGGTACTACGAGCTTAAGTGTGCAAGCATGAGGAAAAGACTGAAAGGAAAACGCTGAAGCAATGACACTAGTTCTCTCCAGGTGACAAAGGGTGCTGTTTCGTTTCTAATATTTTTCTGTATTTTTTAAACAATGAATACATACTAAGACAAGAAAAATAACTGAATAAAATTTACATATATATATGTATCTTATGCACAGATACACATATATAGTGTCTATATATATGCATGTGTATATTTACATATATATGTATCTGTTAATATATATATATAATCTACATATGCAAGTCTGTGTGTGTGTGTGTATATATATATATATATACACACACATATACATCCACACAAACTTTTTCAAACCTGTGTCAGAATGTTCAGAATCAGCCACCCCTAGGCAGTGGGCCTGAGGACCATACATAGCAGGGGAAACAGTTTGGCCAAGGAGGCCGACAGCTGTGCTTTTAAATTCAGCTCCACCACGTGTGGGCTACATGACCCTGAGCGAGTCCTCTGACCTCATCCAGGGCATGTGTCAGTAAATTACGGGCACTCGTATCATCCTATCATCATTATCTAGCTCATGTCCATCCCAGCTCCGGGGTGACAACATGAAATCCAAACTTCCACATGAGAACAAAGGCTCCCATTTTTTATCCTAACAGGATGGTGCGGAGGAAAATAAACAATAACAGGAAAGAGTGACAACGCGCGTACATGGAGTGCTTGGTGCAAACCAGGCCCCGTTCTAAGCACTTTCCCGTCTTAAGTCTTTTATCTTTACAAAGACCCTAGGAATTGCCCCCTCTGCTGAGTGGTGTGACCTTAAGCCTCAGTTTCCTCATCTGTAAATGGGGTTAATAATAGCACCATGACCTCCTGCAACTGGCACACAGGGGAAGCTTGGTCAGGGTCACTAGTGACCACGTGCTCCCCGGGGAAGGCACTCGACACCTCTGAGCCTCATTCACAGAGCAGGGGCAGCAAGCCTGCCTGAGCCAGTCCATGTGACGTGCTTGTCACATAGTAAGTGCTCGATAAACAGATGCAATTATGGGCAGAGTCAGCCCACAGTTTTCCAGGAAGCTCAGAACAAGCAGCTTTTACCTCCACGCTCTCTCCCAGGATCCAGAGAATGGCTCTGCTGCTCTCACAGAGGGAACAGGGCCCGTGTAAGAAGCCATCACCTCCCCTCTCTCCCGGGCCATGTTGGAGCTAGCAGGTACTTACAATCCACCTCTAGCAGATGCCTCCTTTCTCAACAGGACCAGAGACAGTCTTTGTTTCTCCCGGGGTCCCTCAGTGAAGAAAGTGAAGGCCATGATGGGACCTGGATGCCCAGCGCTGGGTCCAGGGCTCAAATCACACCACCAGCCGGGTGCTGCCCAAAGATGCTACAGAGGAGCCTTTCATGAGCCCTGTCCCATCTTACCCTCATGTGACGCCCCAACTGGAGCCCTCTGTGCTGGGGCTTGAGGCAGGGCCGGCTGGGAGCAGGTGATGGATGAATGAATAGGTGCATGGAAAGATCAGAAGCCAGAAGCTAAAAGCCGAAGTCAGGGCTCCAGTGCTTGCTGGCTGCCTGACTTTAGGTAAGTGACATTAGCTTCCCCCCTGCCTCTTTATCCATCTGTACAAGGGGAATAATAGCACCAACCCACTGAGTGGTTGCAAGGATGAAATAGTATCACGTACATAACAAACGATGTGTAAATAAACAACCCTCAATGTGTAAATAAAGTACCCTAAGTTAGTCTCAGATGTGGTTAACTCAACCAGAAAAAACCTGAACGGGCACCAGGATCTAATCTTGGGCTATCAGAGCTTAAAATACCCCAGATCCATGTCAATCTTTCCCTCTCAACCAAAGAACATCAGCAGATTAAAAGACCACTTTGTGGGACTTCTCTGGTGGTCCAGTGGTTAAGACTTCGCCTTCCAATGCAGGGGGTGTGGGTTCGATCCCTGGTTGGGGAGCTAAGATCCCACATGCCATGGGGCCAAAAGAACCAAAACGTAAAACAGAAGCAATATTGTAACAAATTCAATAAAGACTTTAAAAATAGTCCACATCAACAACAACAACAAATCTTAAAAAAAAAAAAAAAAAAGCCTACTTTGTACCCAAGATCACACGGGGCACTTTTGCTTAGAACCCTAACAACTCTTAACAAAACAAAACAAAAAATCTGAAAGATGTAGGTCTTTACTCTTTTCTAAGTGAAGACACTGCAGGCCAGCCAGTTACCCAGCCAAAGCTAATGAATGCGAGGACGGCCTTGCTCCGAACAACCTGCTCTTTCTGCTACCAAAAGGCAGCACAGATCGATGGCTCAGTGTGGGCTCTGGCTTTAAACCTTCTATGTCCGAATCAAAGCCACCGCTCGCCGGCTGGGCGACATCAGCCAAGTTGCTTAACCTCTCTGTGTCCCAATGTCCTTGTCTGTAAAATGAGAGTAATTCTACCACCTGCACTCCATAGCATCGCTGCAAAGATTAAGTAGGTCACTCTAAGGAAAGCACATGGTAGATGCTGGGTAAGTGTGCCTGTGTCATTGTTACATCACAGTGCCTGGCCCGTAAGAGGAATCCAAAAATTTGTTTATAGAACAGATGAAGTTTCCTCTCTATGTTCCCACTGGTTGCCAGACACACTGAAGGCTCAGACTTAATCTCTCTTTTTGGAACCATTATTCCTTCAAGATTCTGGAAATTTTCTGTTTTCTGCTTACACTGGGGGTGGCGGGGGGCAATGTTTGGCACTCATTCATGATAATTTATATTCTCATGTGAGCTGAAAGCACCTCTTGCTTCCCTCGGTGTGTTTCTGACACGCAGATGTGTTAGCACAAGGCACCATCCAACCCTGCACTTCCTCATCCCTCCACACCTGTACCTGTGCAGGCTCCGCCCCCCGACACCCTCTCTTCTGCACCTGGCTCACCCCTGGAGGCCAGCACCCGTCTCCACGCTTTTACAAGGCCTCCATGACCACTCCAGCCTCAGGCAAGGTCACACGCCAGGGCTACATCTGGCCCACAGATGCAGTTGGTTTGGACTGTACTCTTTTTTTTTGGTATGCGAGCCTCTCACTGTTGTGGCCTCTCGCGTTGCAGAGCACAGGCTCTGGACACACAGGCTCAGCGGCCATGGCTCACGGGCCCAGCCGCTCCACAGCATGTGGGATCTTCCCGGATCGGGGCACGAACCCGTGTCCCCTGCATCGGCAGGCGGACTCTCAACCACTGCGCCACCAGGGAAGCCCTGGACTGTACTCTTTTAAAAGATGTTTTAATTAATGGCCAGTGTGATCATCAAGAGACTGGTATAGACAAAGAGAGCGTAGTGAGGCTGGGTCCTCCTGAAGTCAGCCTCAACATCCCCTCCCCACCTCATCCTCACCTTTAAAGGAAAAGGCTGGGTCAAGCCAGCCCTAGATATCTTCCCTCTGAAAACAGGAGAGTCTCAGTGTGACGGGCAGGGCTGCTCAACCCTGGGCACTCCAGCCTCCCCCAAGACTACAACCACCCACGTGCCTCCCGCCCATAACTGACCTCTCAAAAAATCCAGTTTGCTTGACTTTCAGAATATACCCAGAGTCCCACCATTTCTCATGCCCTCCACTCCCCAGTCCTGGTCCAGCCACAGTCCTGTCTCGCCTGGACCACCGCAGCAGCTCCTAGCGCATCTCCGTGCTCCTTCCCCCAGCCCCCCGGCGGCCTGTCGTCATCTGCAAGGCAGCCAGAGGGATCCTGCTGCAACCTAGGTCAGACCCGCTCTTCCTGGCTCCCACCTTCCTGCGAGTCCAAGGCCCAAGCGCGCCCATCCTCTTTCCTCTGGGCCTGCAGCCCCTCCTCCTCTGCCCTGACTCAGCCTGCCCTTCCCACACAGGCCCCCTCTCTGCTCCCAGACCACACCCAGGGTGGCCCTGGCTGTCCAGGCCGCCATGAGCACTCATCCCCAGAAACCCGGACCTTTTAGTCCCTCAGCTCCTCCTTGGCCCCAATGCTACCTTCTCAGGAAGGCCTAACTGACCACACCCAATTCCCCTCGCCCTGGCAGCTCTTCCCATAGTACTTATCACCTTCCAACGTACTACTGAACTTTCCTATTTATTAGATTTATTGTTTATCTCACTGCAGCCAGAACGTCAGCGCCACAGGGGCAGGAATTTGTCTGCTTTGTTCACGGCTGCATTCCCAGCACCTGGAAGAGTGCCGAGCACCTAGAAGGCGCTGGGTGAATAATTCGAACAAACGAATGAATGAGCAAAATGCGCCCCCGATGACCTCAGAACACGTGCTCCCCCTCTGAAGCTTGAGGATCACTGTTTCACTCTTCTCCTTTCCTTCTGCAGAAGGTCTCATCGAACCTCTGTAGTTCTAAGCAAACGCAGCAGCCGTGATCAAGACAAATTAGCATCTGCAAGACCTGCTTCCTGTTTCACGGAGCCAGCCTCACCAAGCACAAAATTTTATTAGTCAATGGAAGCCAACACGCCCAGCCAATGCCAGAGAAGCGCGGCTCCCTGTCACGACTCCAGTTTCGCCTGGTCAGGAGGAAACCCCATCTGGCTTCTTTCTCCCCTGTCTTAGATATAATTTAAAGTGAGTCGCAGAGAGTACAAACGCCAAAATCCAACAGGATGAAAATCACTGTCCCGTAATCTGTTTTACGAGATGAAAGCTCGGAGACTTTACTAGCCTCCTCCAGGATGGGAAGGCGGTAACCTGGACAGGTGCGCCCCGGCCCCCCACTCTTCTCTCTGCAAAGCTCATTACTGTTCCCCAGGATGAAATCGAGATCAGGTTTCTGCATCTGCAAGGAATTTCTCCTAAAGGAACTGCCCATGTTTTCTCCATATGTCTGAACATCTGTTTGAAAGAATCAGGAGTATTGTCTTTGGAGGTGTGTGCTGTGGTTAAACAATCTCAGATTTTGACTACTTTATAACGAAAAGGATGGCTTTCCAATCCTTCTGTCAGTTGAAAACACGTCCCAGAGAGTGGTAAGAATAACGTTTATTGAAAGCCCCGGCACAAAGATGGATGAGGAAAATAATGAAGGGTCCTCTACCGGGAATTTCTATGCAGGATTATGGTTAAAGGGTCTGGAAGCAGCCAGGGAAAGGATTAAATGACAGTGGCATTATACAGGCAACTCTCAGCTGGAGTATTATGAGATCCCATAAGCTGAAGAGCTACGGAAACGCTTAAAGCCCAACCTTGCGAAGCTGCCTTTGAATGGCAGTTCTGTCCACCAAAGGACCACTGCTTCCTGTCCTGAAACAGGACGAGGAAATGATGGCAGGGTTCCACCAAAAGGCACGTGGCTCTTTCGAGGTGAATCAAGTGGTTCCCTTTCTCTAATCCCTACAGGTCAAAGTCACGTCAAAGAACTAAGATTCCCAGGCTCCTCAGAAAAAACCATAAGCTTGCTCTAGTTCCACGGGATTTAGAGCTTTATAGGAGAAATGTCCAGGGTCTGGCTGCGAACCGAGCTCCTTCCCTAACTGAACAATTCTTAGAAATCGTATAAACATAGCCTCTCTCCTACCTCCCTTTCTACTGATAACCCTTAACGTAGCACAGTCCTTATTAACCCCCAGAGGCTATGAACTTGAGGATATTTGCCTTGAGCTAAATCTAACTCAAACTTTGATTTAGTAGCCAAAATATAAAAAGCAGAAATTTCACATCAAAATTCAGATTCCTAGCTCCCCTTAATAAAAACTGTGAAACCTGGCAACTTTGGTTCCCACATGGCATAACCAAGGGGCGCTGAGTACCAGCTGCCTCCTTCAGAGAAGGTACATACTGTGCTGTACCCTACTCCCCACCACTCCCTATTGCTCCCTGCTTGGCCAAGGCAGTCATTTCCCTCCGTCGTCTGGCTCCCACGAGCGCTCAGTTTGTAATCTTGTTTCTGCAATCACTTCTTTGGTTCTCTCCTTAGTCCACTGCTTCTAGAGAGATGCAGCTTGTTCTTGAGGGTATGGGAAATAAATCCTTACAAGTGGATATGCACTAAGCCCTGCAGTGATGGCCTGAGCATTAGAAAGTCTAGGACTCTGCTTCTGAGCTCCAGACTCATATACCCAACTGCCTACTTGCCGTCATTGCTTGGACGCCCCACAAGCCCTTCCTAATTCGCTCACCCCAAACTGAACTCGTAATCTTCCCCTTGGAAAATGACTGCCTCCCCAGGTCTTCCCACGTGGCATATGACAACACCCTCTACCCAGGCGCTCCTTCACACCCCCACACCTAAGCCAGCACCAAGTCCCAAAGCTCACACCTTGGAATCCATCCCCTCCTCTCCCAATGCCACCCTCCCGTCCTCACCGCCTTGACCTTCCAGCCGGCACTGCCACAGCCTATCAAATTCCCCTCCCTGCTTCCTCCCGTAGAGAAGCCCCCTCCTTAGAGGGAAGCCCAAGTGGTCCCCAAAATATTAAATCGGAATCACCTTCCTCCTCTGCCCAAAACTCAGCACTCCCTCCCCTTGACCTGAAATAAAACCCAAGTTCCTCATCTTGGCTTATGAGTCCTGCCAACCATCACCCTCCAAGCTAAACTCAAGTGACACTGGCCCTCCTTCAGCTCCACAGACACACCAAGTTCTTCCCTGCCTCAGGACCTCCGTGTGTGCCGTGCCTTGTGCATGGAACGCTCTCCCACCACCACCAAAAGAGACAGAGACAGACAGAGGAAGGGCAACATTCCTTTCTTTGCTGGCTCAGTCATCTGCCCCAGGCCCCAGTTGGTAAGTCACCTCCTCAGAGGGATCCTCCCTCTAAAGCAGGTCAACCAAGTAGTACTTGCCTGACATGGTTTGTTTTGTCAAAGCACTTACCACCACCTCCCGCCCCAAGTTGTGAATCCAACAGAGGAACTCCTAATCAGGTGTCACGTTCTACCTTGGAGTCCAGATGTCATCCCAGATGGCCCTCGTCTGGCCTCCCTGACACGCCCACATCTCAGCAACGGTCACACCAACCATCCTGGTCTACTTGGCATATCCGGTGCCCCTTGAACTACATCAGGGCAGGGACTGTGTCCATCTCACCCATCATTACATTACTGGCGCCTAGCACAGCGCCTGGCACACAGCAAGCCCTTGACAAAATGTTCACCGAATGAATGAGTCATGAGATCTGAAAAGCATTTAAGGTTTGGAACAAACTTTCTTCCAAGATCAAGTGACATTCAAGGGAGAGGAAAGCAAAAAGAAAGAAAAACAGCTGAACACGGCATATGCTTAAGATATGAAATTTTACATGTAAAGAAAGAGAATGAAATGGTCATGTACTCATTTTATTTTCATATAAAGAGGAGCATAAAACCACTAGGCATGCAAAAAAAAAAGTGAAGTTTTATAGTGTGGCAAATAAAAAAGAGAAAGGTGAGGACGAATCATCGAGAGGGGGAAAAGTGAGCCATGGTACAGTACAGAAATAGAAACAGATGGAGAGATAAGGAGAGAGACAGAGATCAAGAAAGAAACCAGCAGAAGCATCTAGGCAAGGTACAAAACAGGGCTTCGCTGCTCTTCTGGGAATGAAAGGGCAACCCTCCAGATTTCGAAAGGGGTTTTCGCACCTACTTAAAGGTTAAGAGCCCTTGTCTTCTTAAAGTCCCCTCTTCTCTTCATTTTTCAAAGAAGTTTTTAAAAAACTGACTTCCTATGTTAAAAATCAGGGGTTAGCACATCTCGTTTTGAAGAGAACCCAATCTATTCAAATGATTTTTTTTTAAAGACTTCACTTTGTGTCTTTTGAGGATATGGCTACAGATTTTTAAGTCATACGTTGAGTTTTCAAAGTTACGAACAAGAAGAGGGGCGGATCCTGGGGAGCTGTTGGAAGAGCGGGCGTGAACATCAAGCACAGTATAGTGGGCATCCTCGGAACTGCACGTCCAGCCCATTCCCTTCTCTGGAACTTTCCACGGCTCCAGCCCCTGATGAATGGGTGAGCAGAGCCTTGCACTGCACATGCTCTGACCTCTCTGGCCAAGCTAACTGGACCAGAGGGTGGCACCCTTCCCCCCACCCCCAGGGCCAATTAGAATCTCCCTGAGGGTCAGGACTTGGGCTCCAACGAGCTGGTGAGGGGTTAGAACAGGGACAGCATAGAAAATTGATAGGCAGGAGGGCCTGGTGGGCATTTCTCCACCAGGACTTCCCTGCCTGGTGAGAATGAGGCGGCAGGGAAAGCTGGTCTGCAGAGTGATGTGGAAGACGAGGAAAGTTGTATAACAGGCAAAGCCAGACACCTGAATCCAAATCCGGAGTCCACCATTCAAGAGCTATGATCTTGAACAAGTTCCTTGACATCTCCTTGACCTACTGTAACTGCTTCTTAGGGCTTTTTTGAGGATTAAATAAGTTAACACAGACGGCACTTGGAATAGGGTCTGACGTGTGGTAAATGCTCACTAAGTGTTAACTATTATTAGCATCATCTTGCTGAATTGTAAGTTCATGACGGTGAGGGTTTCTGGCTGGTTCGTTCATACCACATCCCAGAATCTAGAACCATGCCTGGTACATAGCAGTGCTCAACAAACGTTTGTTGAATAATCAGAGAACAAAGATACCACATAGCCCCGAAAGGACAGACACCATGGACAGAGCCTCCTAAAGCTTCTCCTTGTTTCTTACCTGCTTTTCCCATCTCAGGGTAAAAGCCAAACTCTCCCCCATGGCTACTCAGGCCCTGCCCGCTCGGGCCCCCTCCTCTCTCCCTCTGGCCCTTCACAGTCTGGTTCCACTGGCTTCCTCAAGGTCCGCTGCCACAGTTTGCTTCCTTCTGCCTCTAAGCATTTGCACATACTGTTCCCTCTATGCATCACCCTCCGTCCAAGTCTCTTCTTCAAGGAAATCTTACCAGGGAAATCCTCCCCCCTCTACACTGTCTCCTCCATTTTACACGCCTAGAGCCTCATGCACGTTTCCTTCCTGCCACTTGCCACAATTTGTAATTTTATCAGGTGCATGATTATTTAGTCAATAACTTTATACCCCCGAGATCATGAGCTCCATAGAGAAGCTAACCACCGCTTCTCCTTTAGTCTTCACTGTATCTCAGCATCAAGCACAGTACATGGCAAAAGGTAGGTGGTCAACAAACACTTGCAGAACGAATCCACTTGTTGAATGGATTGACTGAGCAAAGAAATAAACCTTGGACTCATGACCATGAGTCCAGGTTCTTCTTGAGCTGAATCTCCTGACCTGATGATATGTTACCCCAGTAGCCTCCCCATATAATCCCCCTTTTCTAATCTGCTTTGAATGAGTTTCTCTCTCTGTTACAACCAAAGGCTTTGACTCCAGCACACACTAACACACCACCTCCAGGCCAAGAGGTTCCCATCCTAGAGCAGATAAGCCTTGATCGATAATGATATGAAGACTTTCTTTTCCAAAAATCAGTGTTCAAGCATGAGTAAATAGTACCAGACCAGCCCTACCACCATAAACAACTATCAAATAGGACAAAAGTTGATAAGTCAATTGCTTTCAGGCACTAGACAGCAGGCAGCATAAGACTGTGGTCTGTGAGAGAAAGGAAACATAGGAGGTGAGCCCACGTTCACTGCAGCTCTCTGCCTGGGGACAGTTTCCCTCCCACATGCAGGGAGTGGAGTTCAAGCAGAACACAGTGGGCCTGCTCAGTTGGGGAGATAGAGTTCAGAGTCCCAAGCTGGAAAAGCAGCTAGGATCTGTGGGAAAAGCATCGGAGAGGAGGAAGGTGCTAGGGGAGCTCCCCAAGTCCTTGGCCAAGGGCTGGGCTGTGTAAGCACAGGGAAAGAATGTGCAGAGTTTATCAGAGAGAGGCAGCTATGGGGTAAAAAGGGAAACAGAGAGACTAGAGGTTGAGCAGGCCTAGAGTACTGGAATTCCAGCCCACCAGAGAGGAGTGACCTCCCCACGAAGCATCCAAAAAGACTAGGCCTTAAGAGTAAGGTCATGCCTTAGAGTAAGGGCTACTTTAGACCTGCCCTAACATGGTCTAAAACCTAGCCTCAACTATATCCACAAAAGGAGGAATTTGATGGCTAACCCCATGAACCTGAAGGGCATGGGGAACACCTTGGGCTTTCCACAGGTCTACCTTAACAAAGGGTAAAATCAAGCCTATAAAAGGTCAATGTGATCAGCCAGTAACTGAACTACCTTTAGAGGAAGATAACAAAATCAAGAGTCTCTACAATGTCCAGTACACATCATCATCACAATGTCAGTATACAGTCAACAATTACTAGACATGCAAAGAAATAGTAAAATGTGACTTGCGGTAAATGAAAAGAAGCAACGAATGGAAACAAAATCCCCAAAAGGCTATGATGTTAGATTTAGAAAAAGCAACTGCTAGGATTTATAAGTTCCTAATATTATCATTAAAGTCCTTAACCAGGTATATACACTCAAAGCTACCTGTGAAGATTTTAGCGTTAGGGGTTTGTATGTTTGTTTTTTGTCTGAATTGTACTTATGTCATGTAGTTTCAGGGGATGCTCAAGAATCTGCATTTTTAACAACTACTCTAAAGGGTTTTGATGCACCATCAGATTCTTATCAAAGAATACTTTTACCTTAAGGCAAATTTAAAAGAGTTAAATTAATTTAAATGTATTAAAGTGCTGGTTAATTGAGTTGGTTGGTGGCCACCAGTCAGCAGTTCCTGGTTAACTAGACTATACAATCAAGAATATTTCAACTCAGTATTTTGGAGGAAAAAAACAGTTCTCTACTTATTTTGAAAAAAAAAATCTGAGGTTAAGTCAAAAGCCACGGACATAAAAGATAATGATTGGGCTTCCCTGGTGGCGCAGTGGTTGAGAGTCCGCCTGCCGATGCAGGGGACGCAGGTTCGTGCCCCGGTCCGGGAAGATCCCACATGCCGCGGAGCGGCTGGGCCCGTGAGCCATGGCCGCCGAGCCTGCGCGTCCGGAGCCTGTGCTCCGCAACGGGAGAGGCCTCAACAGTGAGAGGCCCACATACCGCAAAAAAAAAAAGATAATGATTAAGGAAAAACCAGGAGGAAATGCTCAGAGTATAATGTAAAGTGAAAAAAAATCAAAGTACAAACTACTATAACATCAAGTATACAAATGTACAGTGATAGACATTGCCATGTTTATGAATAGAAAAAAAGGCAACAGGAAATGTATCAAAATGCTAATAATAGTTATTTTAGGTATTTGACTCTGCGTAGTTTTAACTTTTCCCCACTTTTCAATACATTGATTTTCCTCAATGGACTCTCATCTGAAATTTAAACACAAAATGATGGCTTCAGAAACCTTCAATGCAAAAACCTCTGCAAAACTCTAGTGGTCTCTCAATCAGAAAGAGAAGAAAGAAGAAGCTTGAGCATGAATATCATTTCTATCCTTATCCAGCTCGGTAAGACTTTTGTCTATGGCTTCTGAGTAGCTGGATTAGCTTCTGATACTCAGTCTCAAATATCCCATCCCTCAGAGGAAAAGGAGGCTAAGACACATACCTCAACCTAAAAAGCACCAAGCAGTAGCTCAGCAGAAGTCAATCACCCAGTGATAAATGAGGACGCAAAAGGAAGAGAACTCAAGGCCATACCTGAACCACAGGGTGGCCGCCGGTCGGAGCTTTGACAGCCCCTCGGCTGCCTTCTGTCTCGTAGTGAGCTCGGTGATGTGGCTTGGGCTGCACCTCGATCCTCAGCTCATAGGAGCCTGACTGGTGGGAGAGTGGCCACTCAAGTGGTGGGAGGGATGCAGTCACTGGGATGCTGAAGGAGGAAACAGAATCAGTCATGTGTACAATAAATCATATCCCGTCAACCTGTACAATAAACACAAATGGTCCCTTTTCTGAAAATCATGTCCAATGGGCATATGATAATGTTGGCTGTTGGGAGGCACACATTTCTCAGACATGATAGGTAGGGCTCTTCACAAGGTAGAGATCTTTTTCATTCTCTTTCTTTGTTTTCTCTTCCATCTTGATGAAGGGAGAATGACTGACATCTCAGTTTATGAAGCTAAGTTCATGATATGATTGTTCTAGCACGTTCTGAACCACTGTAGCTTCTTTTCCTCTGGAAATTTTGAAGAATATCACCTCTCACCTCTAAAGAACATCCCTTATCCAGGATGTTTTTCTTTTCCAAAGGAGTAAGTGTGGGAGAAGGAACACTGAAATAGAAATCAGGGGCCCCACTGTGTCACTAACTTGCCATGTGACATTAGGTATGCAACTTCATCTCTCTTATCCTTAGTATCCTGTAACCACAAATGGACCAGATGACACCTGAGAGTTTTTCTAGCTCTTATTTCTGTCTGATGTCTCAATTAAAAGTAAATTTAGGGAGAGGCCATTCCCAGTCACAATCATTACTTCTTGGGTCAAGTGTAGAACATCTAACCACAGAGAGGTGTCTGGTTTTGGTATGGATGAGCCAAACCACTCAGACTTCCTACAATTAAATGAGGAGTAAAGGTCAAGAGCATGACTGGAGTTACACACCCAAGTTCAAGTCCCAGCTCCACCTCTAACTACCTGTGTGACTTAGAGCAAATGCCTCTATCTCCCTAGGCCTTAGTCTCCTTCAACTGTGAAATGGGGATACTGAGATCATATAAAGAGCTTAAGCACAATAACTGCTCAATAAATATTAGCTATAATTATTTTTTCATGTAATATAGTGTATATTTCAAATAAATAGTTACTTCCTGTAGACAATCTGACTACAGTATTAATGGTATTGGATATGTATGCTTTGGCATCTGAATTTGTAAAATCTTTGAGGGCATGACATTAAGTTTCATTTTATTATACAGTCTCAACCCTACCCAGCACACACATCAGGTACTTGATATGAGGTTAGTATTAGGTCATTGAAGAGGTGAATGAAGTCTTGACAATCTATCTAGGCCATTCACTCAGAGCCCAAAAGAACCTAGAGACATTTTCCCAAGATCACAGAGCAAGACACAGCCAAGGCTCCAACTTAAGTCTCTTGACTCCCAGTCCAGTGCTCCTTCCACATCTCTACACTGTCTCTTATCTTATTAATTTCTTTAAAATAGGCCCAAGAAAATACCTCATTGATGGAATGAGTCTAGAGCAATGCCTGACATTTGCTAGGTCGTCAGTGAATATTCAGTGGGTGGGCGGACAAATGAATGGAAGGATAAATGGATGAATGAACAAGCAGTTTTATTTCAAAGAACACCCGTATGTTCAAAGTAGCTTTGAAGTTGCAAATGCATGGATTTGTGTCACTACGTCCTGATTTTTCACATGCAGGAGAAAACATTAATCTAATCAGGACAGTCTTTCCTGCTAAGCCCAAAACTGCTAGAAGCTAACATTATCAACTGGACTTAATTAAACATCTGCAGTGAGGCCAATTCTATCCCTTCTCTCTTACAGCAATTCCAAGGGGAGAGTGGAGGGGGGCAGCAGCCCCACAAACTCCATCAGTGCCAGAGCTGAACTTGAACATACAATCCAACTTACGATTCCACCCTCACTATGCAAGGAAATCTCCAGCCCTTCTTTATAACCACATTGCCTCCTGAAGCCCCTTTAACTCTGAAGTCTCAGGTGTCTAAAGTGCCTTTATTTCTACCTCAGTTACAGTTCCAAGATGCCTTCAAGCTTCTGTCTACATCCAAGGTGCCATAGGTGTCAAATACTCTTATTCTCATGTATGCAAGTTAAAATTTTCTAAAGTTAGCAAAATAAGGCTCATGAAAAAAATCACTCCACCCCTGTATGAATCAAAACATTCAGTGAGTAGAAGATTCAATGGAATATCCCTAAGTATCAACTTCTAATCTTGTTTGGTTCTGGAATAGGTGTTTGACAACCGAAATATAATCTTAAGACTCAGACCATTGGAGACAGTCTACATCCTGCCTTTGAATTCCAGCCCCCTGCTGAGTTATCCACACTCCCTGAGATAACTACCATCGTGAGACTTCTCTGAATGCCCTATCTTCTCAATCGAATAGAAAATTCTTGCAAATATCTCACTGGCTGGCACAGATTGGCACTTGCTAGGGACTAAAGGACTCTCACTCAACAGAACCTCTCAGATCAAGCCACATAATGGAGAGGGAAGGATTTTATATACAATAAAGTCTCAGATAAATGCCTCACAATCATATTTTATATTAATGATCCTCCTCACTCCCAAATAGGTCATGTTTTGGGGATTGATCAAGGAGTTGACCAGAAATAACAAGGAGTCAGGAATCTCGAATTCTGATTTCCAACTTGGTCATGAACTAGCTGGGTGCTGATGGGCATATCACTTCACCTCTCTGAGCCCCAGTTTCTCAACCTGCACCAGGCGTTGATCTCGATCAGCATTCCTAAGGTGGCTCCAGGAAACTTTAGTCTCAGAACTCCGCGATCAGATGGCCTTTGAAATCACCGCACATTCTGTCCACAGCGGGGAGCGGCCCCTACACAAAGGTATCTATTAAACTCTATTAAACCCAGAAACTCCTTTCCTTAAGGGACTGACTGACCTATGATGGCCCTAGTGTTCTCAGAACCTGCTTTGGAGGAAACATCAGACCAGAAGCTCCATTCAGTCCATTTCGGTCGGGGTTGGGGGCAGGTGGGCGTGGGGAAGCCAGGCCCAGTGGACAGGACCCTAGGCTACTCTCAACCCCACATCAATCAAAACGGCTCTACATTACCTATTTTGGCATTCAACATTTTATTTGAAAAGAAGAGGCTTCCATTTGCTACAAGCAAATAACACTTTGAAAACCATTGGGATAACGGGAATAGCATAAAGCTTAGATTCTTCACCTAATAAAACAGATAAAATAATCTCTGCTCCTAATCTGTGTACCTCATTTTCCTTATTATCAAAATGAAGATAAATATATAACCAGACCAAGTTTATGTGAGAATAACATGAAATAATCCAGAGAGAGTACTTAGAAGTGTGCCTGGCACACAGCTAGCATCCTGAAATGTTGGTGATTATTATTGTCGCTATCATCACTCTAACAGCTATTGGGGACTCAATCTCCTAGCACATGGTGCATCAGTGAGGAAGCAACAAAGTGCTTCCTCTATAAGGTTAAGATTCCCCAATAACAATAACAGCTGTCTCTCTCATGAGCTCTTACCTATGTAGGTTCTATGCTAAGAGTTTGATATATATTATCTCACCTAATCCTTAAAAAAACAAACAAACCAACAAACAAAACATGCGGTAGGTACTATTATCATCCTCATCTCACAGGAGATGAACCAAGGCCCAGAAAGGTGCTCAGCGAGAATGAAGGTCCTGATTGATTAGCAATGTCTGCCCTGGGCACGGCATCAAAAAGGTGCTCAATGAGAAAGAGGGCCCTGCATGATTAGTGATGTCTGTTATGGGCACAGCAGGATGGCAGCAGCAGACATGCCCATGATCACACAGCCAGTGAGTGGCAGAGCCAGGACTCAGATCCATCCCTGGAGACCCCAAGCCTACATGCTGCTATTCATGCATCTCTTCAGCTTGCCAAGATTTTAAGCTCCTTGAGGATTATGGCTCCCACATTTTTTGAAGACCTCCATATCACTGATTGCAATACTGAGGCACATAGCAGATGCCAACAAATATCGATTCCTCTTATAATAAGATAGCAAATTCCACATGTTCAGGCTTGCTTTGAGCTTACTAGAATGTCAGCTCCACGAAGGCAGAATTTTTTTTCCCATTTTGTTCACACTGTCTCCCCAACACCTGTAACAGTGCCTGGCAAATAGTAGGTGTTTGATAAATACTTGTTAAATAAGCAAATGCATGAATGAGCTCAGTGTCATATAAGCAATCACATGCATCCTATGACTGCATCCTCCTAACAACCACCCAGTAAGTCAGGGACACTTACACCCATTTTACAGATGGGAAAACTGCAGCTCAGAGTTTTGTTTTGTTTTGTTTTGTTTTGTTTTCCCAGAGAATTTAACTTCCTTTTCAAGGTCTGGCAGCCAGTAAATGGAAAGCCAGGATTTAAGACCACTCTAGCCAACTCTGAATCCCATGCTCATAACCAGAAAACCTTCTCTTAAAACTGGACCATGGGGGCTTCCCTAGTGGCGCAGTGGTTGAGAGTCCGCCTGCCAGCGCAAGGGACACGGGTTCGTGCCCTGGTCCGGGAAGATCCCACGTGCCGCGGAGTGGCTGGGCCCGTGAGCCATGGCCGCTGAGCCTGCACGTCCGGAGCCTGTGCTCCGCAACGGGAGAGGCCACAACAGTGAGAGGCCCGCGTACCGCAAAAAAAAAAAAAAAAAAAAAAAACTGGACCATGGAATAAATCGTTTTCAAAGCCTGACTCACCTGCAGATGGGAATGGCGGGCACCAGCTGCTTGGGCCAAGTTGGTGGCACCAGTAAGATGGACTCGGGGGCTGAGTTCCTCCTCTCCTCCTGCTCGCAGGGCCCCAGGAACTCCACGGCTGGGTAGATGTGGCGGGGTAGGCCAGCCTTGGACGGGGCGCTGGACACCGGCGACGGGTCGGGGCTGGTCTTCCACATCTTGGGGGGGATCCCACAGGGTGAGTCGGCAGCGAGGCTGTTCAGGGCATCCATGAGGACGGCAGAGCCAGCCGCGGGGGGGTACCCGGCAGGGGCGCCGTCGTCCCGGGGCTGCGGCGAGGGGCTCCGCGAGCGCTGGGGTGAGGCTCCGGGCAGTGGGGCAACCAAGGCCCCCGCGCACGAATGCCTCCGCTTGGTACCAGGCGACGAGGAGCGGGAGGCCGGACGGGGCACGGGCGAGTGGCGGCCCAGGCAGCTGTCCTCAGCGAGGCCGGTTCGAGGTGACATTATTGGCGAGGTTCTGGGGGAATAATGAGCAGGGATGTTTTGAAACTGGGGACACAGGTCGTCGGGCCCGCCGTTATTGGGCGAGACGCAGGGCGAGGTGTAAGGGGAGAAGGTGTCGGAAATGAAGCTGGCAGAGGAGCCGCTGCTAGCGGGGCTCAAGCAAAGCGGCTCGCGGTAGCCCTCGAAGCCGGGCACGGGCAGCGTGAACCTCGGGCTGGCGGCCACCCCCGGCAGGGGCGGCTGCTCGACCACGAGGCCAGTGTCTCTCATGCGGAAGGGCCCCCCTGACTGCATCAGTTCGTGGGATGGAGTGATCTCGATCCGAGGGCTCAGGCCCGAGGCCCCCGCTGGCTTGGCAGGGCACAGAAAGTTCTGGGGCCCTACCCTATCCGGCTCTCCCAACCGGTGCGGGGGCTCGCCAGAGAGACTGTCTAGGGGGCTGTATGGCTTGAGGCCATAGTCCAGGACATCATCGGGGTATGCGAGTCCGGAGGGTGGGCTGGCGACCTTATGTGCATTCGGTTCTTCTGGAAAGAGAAGGGGGGAGGGAGGGGTCTTTTTAAGCCTCTAAAACACAACTCCGGATGCAGAGCAATCACAGACTGGGTTTTGTCTCCTGTTATTATTATTATTTTTTAAATCCCCGCCACACCAAACCCCAGAGCTAGAAACTCCTTCCCTCACAGAAGGAAAGTGAGGCCACTTCATCCCAGATTCCTTGAACGGAGAGATCAAAGCGGAAGGATTCTAGTGCAGGTGCGCGAGCACAGCTGGTCCAAGCCGTGCAGCAGCAGCCGGAGACCTGGATGGCTGGCTGGGCTAACGGCTTCCAAACTTTTGTTTCAGTGAAACCCTTAAAAGAAATGTGATTTTATTTCACAATTCAGTTCACACCATCATGTTCACTGGCAACTGAAACAAAAGCTTCCCAAAACAATACTTACCCTGCTACGTGTGATGCACTCTTATCTATCCTCCTGTCTGGGGTTATTTTGTTTAAATTCTGGTCATAACTCATTAAACAGATTTCCTGTCCCACCAGTGGGTCATGACCCACAGTTTGAAAAACACTGACCTAGGCCCATCTGCTCTTTCTACCTGTATGATACAGCTACAAGATGCAGGGGGAGGCCACAGCAGCTCTGGAGACCATGAAGCTCTGGGTTCAAATCCCAAATGTTTATGCCCACATGTAAAAAAGTGACTTAATTTACAACCAAAACTCCTGAGCCATATCTCATCTTGTGCCATTTTACAGATGAGGAAACTGAGGTCCAGGGAGGGGAAGAGATTCACCCAAATACAGAATGAACAGGATTAGAAATCCCCCAGAAAAGCTACTTGGCCCCCAAAAGACAGAGCCATAGCTATAGAGCCTCCCAAACTAGTAAAATCAGTGGATACAGAATGATCTAATTTTGTTCTTTAATCGTGGCCACCTAGCTCAGGCTTCTGCTGCCACCTCGAAAGAACCCGTGGCTGGAGAGTGAGATTAGAGAGGGAACTAGCTATTTGTTCCCACCATCCCACACCCCGCCCCTCCTGCAAGCTCCCCAGCTCAACAGAGGCCCCTCCACCCTCTCTGTCGTTACTTGGGTCAGCCTCGACTCTTCTCTCGTGACCTTACATCCAATCCATCAGCAAAGCCTGACCGCTCTATTAAAATGTAAACTAAATTCATGTGTCACCGCCTCCCGCCACCCTCTTCCACTTGGACTGTTGCCGTCACCTCCTCCCTGGTCTCCCCATTTCTACACTCACCCTCTATGGTCTGTTCTCCACACAGCCATCTATGGAAATGTCCATTGTAAAGTGAAACCCACTTTAAAGGCTTCCCTAGATGTCCCCGGGACAGTCCTTAACACACTCGTCCCCTAGCCCTGGCCTGTCTCACTACTCCCACTCTCCCCACTTTTCCCCAAGCTCTAAGCACCAGCCCTGCTGACATCCTCACGATTCTTCAAGCAGCTCCTGCTGTGGAGCTCCCTCTCCATAGAAGTCTCCCCCCAGGCTCTTCACGGCTGCTTCCCTTAATTCCTTCACATGCCTGCTCAGTCAGCAGCTCCTTAGGCCCATCCCCACCCCTGTGTCATTCTCCACCCCATTTCCCTGCCATCTTTTCTCCACTGACACCTGTTAGCAGCTCACATCACATCAGATATTATCTGTTTAGAGAATCACATGCTGCTAGATCAGAGGCAGGCAAACTACAGCCCCTGGACCAAAGCTGGCCCACAGATGGCGTGTGTAAGTAAAGTTTTATTGGAACAAAGCCGCTCCTATTTGTTTACACATAGCCTGTGGCTGGCTTTTGCACTGTAACAGCAGAGCTGTTTGGTGCACACAGGTGATCCTCCACTTCCTTGGTGCCCTTTCTGGGCCATCCTGGAGTAAGTGCTATCTGGTTTAGCTGAGCTGATCTCATAGGGTTCAGGTGGTGCCCCACCCCAGGTGAGAGCCCAGAAATGGCTTTCCACAGCTCCTAGGATCAAGATAAACAACCTCAACTAGGTCAGCCCGGTTGAGCCTCTGCCTGCCCCTCTAGCCTTGCCTCTCTCTCCCCTCTCCCCTCTCCTCTCTCCCCGGACTCCAGCCAAACTGGCTGTCATTCTCAGAAAATGCCAAGCTCCTTTCTGCCTCAGGACCTTTGCACTCGCTGTTCCCTCTGCTCAACAACTCCTCCCCCACCCAGCCCTCTTCGTAACTAAAACCGCTCCTTCCCTGAAGCTTGGCTAAAGTGTGCTCTCAGAAGTCCTTCTGACCTTGGCGAGATCAGACCCCACTCACACTTCTCTGCTCTGCTCCACTGCACTTCTCACAATTCTAATTCAGTAATTCTGTAGTTAACTTACCGTCTGCCTCTCCCCCAACTCCCAGTCCCACCTCCACCAATCAGTCAATTCCACGAGGACTCTCTCACCACCCCACCCCACCCCCACTGTATTCCTAACGACTGGACAGGACCTGCCACAAAGCAGGCCCTCCAAAAATATTTGTCGGTCTGCTGAATAAAGCATGAAATATTTAAACTACTCCTCAAAGATGCTAACATCCAGAACAAACGGTAGAAAGACATAACCTTAAGAGAGGGTGATTTGGTAATATGTATCTAAATTCCAAAAGCATGTATACTTGGAATCAAGCAATGTCACTTTTAGAAATTTATCCAGCACATGTGCAAAATCAGGTATGCATAAGTTTAGTCAGTCCAGCCCTGTTTATAATCCCCAAAGACTGGAAGCAACCTACAGTCCATCAGCTGGGGATGGGTTAAATTCTGTCATTCACATAGTGAGATACAATACAGGTACAAAAAGGGTTGAAAAGGTTCTTTTTACATTGATATAGAATGACCACAAGATACTGTTAAAGATGCACACAGTATGCATAGGATAGAAACAGAGCGTGAGTGTGTACACACACACACATACACACACACAATGCTTATGGGTACACAGGCTTTCCCTGGAAGTTACAGGTAACAGTGATTTCCTCCAGGGAGAAGAGCTAAGTAATTAGGGGCAGAGGCAGAAAGGAGACTCTGACTTCTGTACTACACTGAGAATAGAAAGATAATTTCCAAAAGGCACGTTTTTATTTTATTTATTTTAGAGGGGGGGATGACATAACATGATATATAGCAATGACACCTGGTTTAGGAAGCAGTAAATTGCGTTCTAAGTCCTGCTCTGCCACTAACTAGTTGTGTGACCTTGGAAAAGTCCCCTACCCACTCTAGGTCTCAACCTCCTCATTTGTAACCGGACGGCGTTAAACCAGATCGGTCTCCTTGGCTGCTTCTGGCTCTGACGTCCTTTCATTTTTCTAACTAGAGTCTGTAGGGTCTAGGGTTCTTGTAAAGCTGCAGTTCAATATAAACTTGTACTTGTGCCTGCACACGCACGCGCGCGCGCACACACACACACACAGCCTTCCTGGCAGGTAACAGAGCACAGATTTTTAATCTAGGAAGAGATCCAGGTCAAATCCGTGTCGGACAACATTCTGATAATCCATTGCCCTGCGAACCAGCAAAACAAAACACAGAAAGCCTCTTAGCAAGAATTCCGGCCTTATCAGAAAAACTGCATTACATCTTATCAGAAACACCCCCTCGGGGCTGATGTGAAAGTCACAGAAACTTTTTGCCATAAAAACACACATCACTCACACTCCGGGGCAGCAATGAAAAAGACAAAGGCCAGTTTGCTGAGCAAAAGCATTTAAAGCATTTACATTGGTTTTAATTAATCCAAGCAGCAGAGTTTTTCTTTTCTCTCCCCAAGATTTTGAAAGTTTACCCACAAGCAAGTAATATGGAGGTAATTTATAATCATTTAATTCTCATTCCCCTGGGTATTTGACAGTAATTCTCACAGACAAAAGGCTCATGATTAAAATATTTCTTTAAGTAGCTAGGATTCTCCACTATTTCTCCGTAAACAACCGCCACCCTTGCAGAGAGCTCCCTCGCTGTGCCCACACAGCACTGGGCCAAGCTCGTCCCATCTCAGAAGCACCAGATTCTCTCAGAAGGGTTTCCAGAAAGCTTGCTCTTCTTACCACTTGCATGATCTTTGCTGTGTTCATGTACCACCAGTGAATATTATTCACTTAATATTTCAATTTAAATTCATTCGCCTATTACTTTCTTTTTTTTTTTTACGGAAACTTTACACCCATACCACAAATGGAAAATCAGTGTCACTTCCATAAATAGAAGGTAGGGTAAAACTACAATCAAAATAAAAGTTCCTAAATTCAAGCGAGACACTGTTGCTAGCCAAAGGCTCTGAGCCTGAGGCCCACTCTTTTTCCTCCTTGATGCTCTTTATTTAAATAAGGTATCATTTATACGTACAGATTTTGAGTGCAGAGTTCAGTGAGTTTTTGCCAGATGTTCTACACCCTTGTCACTACCACAATCATGACGCAGGACATTTCCACGACCCCAGAAAGTCTGCCTTTTTTTAAGTTGGAATTGGGGGAGGAAACAGCAAGTATCAGAAAGAAAGGCATTCAAGACACAGTAGCACCTGACGGAGGCCTCACTCCTGACTCAAGAGAAGGCGCCCTGCCAAGGGGATGACCCGCGTATACAATGTACTCATTGGGGCGGCCCGTGAAACCGTCCCACTTGCCGTGCGAGGTACCCAGCCCACACTCGAGGCATCAGGATTCCGAAAGAGGCAGAAGGTGGAGGCAGAGATGAGGGATTCAGAGGTTGCTGCTCTCAGTCCTCTGTGCCTCCATGCTTTTGCACATGCTGTTCCCCATGCCCAGAACACCCTTCCATACCTCCTGTCCTCACTTTTCCTAGCAAGCCACTATTTCTCCATCAAGATTTCACTTGGGCCACCTCTTCCTAAAAGCCCTCCCTAGGCTGGATCAGACACTACGGACTCTGTAGTGTTGCCAGAGCCTGAAGAGCCGTGTAGTGAAGTCTATCAAGTACAGATTCACTTGTCTGTCTCCCTACTAGACAGTGAGCTTTTTGAAGGCAGATAAAGGCCGATAATCATAACAACAACAACAGCAACAGCAGCTAACATGCGCTGAGAATTTATCTGCCAGGCTCTGCTGTAAACACATTACATGCAGTAAATTATTTAATTCTCACAACCTATGAGATGGGCACTGTTTACTCCCCTTTTACAGATGGGTTAACTGAGGCACAAAGAGGTGAATTAACTTGCCCGAGGTCTCACAGCTTGAACCCAGCAGACCTGACACCAGGGGTTCTCAGCCTCAGAACTACTGACACTGGGGGCTACAGACTTCTTCGCTGTGAGGCTGTAGGATGTTTAGCAGCATCCCTGGCCTCTACCCACTAGATGCCAGTAGCATCCCCTCCCCTCTCTCAGTTGTAACAACCGGAAGCATCTCCAAGCATTGCCAAATTTCTCCTGCGAGGCAGAATCACCCGCAGCTGGGAACCACTGCTCTAGGCCCTACAGTTCCGGGCCCTGCTCGCAGCCAAGGCCCAAAAGAATGTTGGGAGCATCCATCCACGAGTCAAACCTGAACTGATTCAGAAATGAGACATCTGCTCCCCGTCAGCCCCAGCAGGTAAATCATTTCTGCAGCAGACATCTGAAAGTCGAATTATCATCGCCCTTCCTTCCATCAAGTTCCCAGGTGCTCACCCCAACATCTAGGCCCCATGAATATTTGGGGAGATCTCTGGCCACTCCCCAAAACCTCAAGACAAGATTGCTGGGGAGGCCAGTCCAGCCCTGCCCTAGCAAGGCGTCTGCACTGAGGTCCGGGTCTTGGTCCATACACAGTGCTAGGGGCCCCCAGCTCCACGGCTTCACCCCTTTCCCCCACCCCCCATCCGGCTGTGTGACCTGGGGGACCTCTGAGTCCTCGTGTATAACACAGTTGCTGAGGTTGGTGACAATACCCACCTGACGTTTCACCTTATCCACATGAAGCCCAAAACACACAAAATAAACACTCAGTAAATGGGGCCTTCCAGTCTACTCGTATTATCATTATGGAACAAACGATCTTCTAAGTGAAAATTCTCCCCTTGCTCTGCTTTCATTGCCTTATTTTACAACTTGAAAGTGTGACACACACTGGCCCCCAAGTGCCTTCCAAAGCATTAAAAAAGAAAAAGGGAAGAAATTTTTATAAAAATAAAATGGATTGGTCAGCACTTCGGGAATTCTCTTTTACTGCTAGCCTTCAGAAAATATGTGGAGTAGGTAAAGAATGCCTGAACACCCCCTCCACTCCATGCTTTGTACTCCGTCTTCTGGGGTACCTGGGGTATCAACTAAATCTTACTAAAATGTTAGTGACACAGTGAGCTAGTTGCAGTAACAAAAATGATTCTCACTAACACATCTCTACCATATACTTTATACCAAGAACCACTATGTATGCATTTAGCATATACTAATGTTTGTCTTACAAAAGGCCTACGAAGCAGGTGATAGTTTCCTCATTTTATAAATGGGGATGAGGGTGATTAATTTGCCCAAGGTCACACAGCTTCTAAGCGGCAGAGCCAGATTCAGTCTCAGGCAGCCCACCCAGCTCCTCCACCCGCATAACACATGAAAGGGGATACTTCCTGGATGATGATACCTTAATTCCAACACATAGAAATGAGGTGTCCCCAGAATAGGAACTGCTCTGGAGCCCCATCATGAGGTAGGCTGCCCTAGACAACTAAAGACACGGATTCCTTTCTTCTGGAATATTCACAATCCCTCCATTTGCCCCAGGATTGAGTCAACGATTATTTAAAAATCCCACTCAGGGCACAAGGAGCTCTCTGCCAGTGCCTGCCCTCTTGGAGCCTCTGGCGGGGCTGTTGCTCACCCTTAAGGACACACGGCCAAGTCTGAGACAGCCGCCAGCGCCAACTCACCAGCCAACAGATCGCTTTTGAAAAAAGGAACAGCAAGAGAACATCTTCTCCGCCTAGAACTACAGGCGGGTGGAATTTTCAGGAAGCAGAATAGAATGACCAAAATAGAAACCCAGCTAAGGAACCTACATGAGGCATCTGTCCTTTGGGGAAGGGGGAAAGGACTGCACGAACCGGTGCTCTCAGGCTTGAATGACTCGGTAGAGAGAAGCCAGGGCATGGCCTGGAGGCCAGACGCCCCTCAGGCTGGCAGCAGGGCCCCAGAGCTGCGGTCCATCCCTGTCTGAGGTGATAGACCCACCGCTCAATGAGCTGACACCCCAAGGTGGTATGAGTTCCAGGCCCTGGGTTTGAGACATCACAGTCTGTTGCCATGGCAGCATTAGGATGCCACAACCTGGCACTGTACATGTGCAGCCAGAGGACAGGGGGGAAGACGGAGGGAAGGAATCCTGCCTCCCTCCATCCCACTACTCTCATAACCTCCTTTGTGTTGGGGGCTGCAGGAAATGCCAAGAGGAGCAAAAGGTGGATGGATTTTTCATCCGGCAGCTTGCACCACCTACAGGAAAGACCTTTGAAAAATTACAGATTGTGCTTCAAGTAATAAATTCAGCACTTAGCAAACTTTCCAAAGGGCCCCCCATGCCCCTACTGCCCCCACCATGCACAAATGCCGAACAGTAATTGGATTCCCAATCAATGAATCGTGTGTATTAATAATGACGGAGAATCAGGTTGTCACACCCATCATTCAGAGATGACGTGTACAGAAGCAGGGCATGAGAGGTGAGAAATTCCATCCAGATAAGTCAGGTCCAGAAATGCCAGAAAGGGAAGAAAGGCAGTTTACCATCCTGTCTCGTCAGTGTGGAACCACTAGAAAAAGCCACCTTGAACGCTATGCTCTTCGCTGACCTTGCCCCAGCTAAGGCAGCTGTCTGCCTTCACCAGACAGGGCAGAAAGGAGGGCTCGGTCCTACCTCCCAGGCAGCCTGCCATGAGGCCAGGCGCCTGGGACACAGGATCCAGGACCCGGGACAATTTGCAAGCACCGAGCCTTACAGACTGGCTACTGGCCTGGCTGTTTGCAAAAACACACGCACCCGCAGGCTGACACGTATTCCTCTTGGAGAGAACCAGAGAAATGTATGGAATCTGCAACCCATGTGCCTCAAGGTCAGCTTTTGGATGGGGGCAGCAGGGCCCAGGCATCTGGCAGACATGGGACCTCACCTCTGTCCTCAAATTGGGATAGAAAGAACCAGTTGCAAGTCATTCCATGGGGCCCTCGCGCTTTTAAGAAGTTCAAAGACCTTCCTATTTTTAGTCGTTCACTGCGCCTCGAGCTTTCCCGTGTATTACCTCTCTCTCTGGGGTTTACAAGCACCCTGGGAAGCCGGAACCATCAACTCCTCTGTGTTACAGAGGGGGGCCCTGAGACTCAGGGGCATGAGGATTCACCCAAAGTCACAAAAACAAGCAGGGGCAGAGCTGGGGTTCAAACTGAGACATCATTTAAATGCAGTCAAATGCACAGATATTAGAAGTACACCTCGTGCCTTTTTACAAATGTACGCACCGTGTAGCCACCAATCAAGATATAGAATGTTTCCATCCTGCCAGAGGATTCTCTGGTGGCCCTCCCCAGCCAATAACCCTCATTCAGGGGGACCCGCTCGCCTGCCTTCTCTCATTATAGCCTGGGTTTGCCTGCTTTGACCATTGTATAAATAAAACCGTCCGAGATGTACATGTCACAGTTTTCCTCAACCTTATGTCTGAGATTTAACCATGTCGTATGCATCTGCCGTCTCTTTTGCATCTCTGTGTAACAGTCCATCAAATGATGACATCAGACTTTACCTGTCTGGTCACCTTGCCATACTGCCTCCGTTTTTCAAGAAGACAGCCATTTGAGATTGAACTTGTGCTTCAGGGAGATCTGTCTCTAAGAAAAGACAGTCTCTCCGCATTTGTCATGCAGTGCTCAACAGAGAGCGACTTCCTCGCCAAAAGGAAAAGGAAAGATCTGGGCAGAAGAATTAGCCAGAAGTAGACCTCAGATAATCCTTCCTCAGAAACAGGGCTTGCGTGGCTACCCCGCCTCTCCGTCAAAGCCCTGCACAAGGCGACATGGGCACGGCCACCTTCCTTGCTTTCCTTCCTCTAACTCACTCAGCAAAAGCCCCCTTGCCTTTACGCCAGCCCCTCAAAGAGCTGTACCCTTTATGGAGTCCTACAACCCCTGTCACGGCCTGCGAAGCTGATTTCCACCTTTCTTTCAGGCAACTTGAAATCCAAGTGGAAACTTCCACTTGAAGACAGTGGGGCCCCATAACCCTTGGCCAGGGGCAGAGACTTAAAATTAATACCTGATTGACAGATGGGTGCTTTATTTACACTCGTCCCGAGGAGCTTTCACTTTGGTGCCGTGTTCCCCGAGGGCGGGCACACTTCATCCGTGGCCGCTGCCAAGCCCGGTCATTAATGACATTCCTCCTTTCTCCTTGGCAACGGAGGTGATGTCACCTGTTGCGGATTTCAGACCCTCATCCCACCTTCTTAGGATCACACAGGTAAAAAACAGCCCCTTTCTGAAGTCTTTACAATGACTTTCGCAGACACTGCAGACTTAAAGCGTTCCCCACCTCCTCGTCTAACGGGCACCCTTTTTCAGCACACCCAAGCAGGTTTGTTTTGATAAGGACCTTTATAAACCCTGAGCTTTGCAGGCAACTTTCTTACTTCAGACAGCTCACTCAGGCGTGGTTCAATTAAAATTCACACAGAAGGACTGGCTTTTAGAAATATGTCGTATTAACTAAAACAGGTCCAGGTGAGAAAATGCTCTTTCCCAAAACCTCAGACTAGGACGCATGGAGGGTCCCCAAATGCCAACTCGGGAAAAGCAATCTCTCTGCTCTTCCTGTAGCTTCCCGTCTACCTTTGATATATTTCTCTTGCAGAGGAAAAAAAGCACTAAAAGTCCAAGGCACAGGACTTTAGATCTAAATGCCAGTCCGTAGGAGATGCAGGGGACAAAGGAACACATTAAAAAAAAACACCACAGGGATGCCACTGGCAAAATCCATCACGTGGAGACCAGCACAGGAAAAATGACCCTGCTTCTTCAACAAATAAACGGCAAGAAAACAGACTGATGGGGATTTTTATAAAATAAAAGAGCCATAAATGGCCATGTCAACCAATTACAATGTGAGGATCTTGGTTCAAACAAATTAACCATAAAAAGACCCTTGTGAGACAAGCAGGAAATTTAAACACTGGACATTTGAAATTAAGTATTATTCCTTTTCAGGTTTGATAATGGTATTTGATTTTTTTTCAAGAGCCCTTACTTTTGAGCTACATACTATTTATTAATAAAATATTATGCCACCTGGAATGTGATTCAAAGTAAGCAGGGGTGGAGACGCGGAGAATACACCAAGGCAGAGATGACATAAGATTGGCCTTATGTTGATAATTGTTGAAGCTGGGCACGTGGGAACATGGGAGTTAACTATACCACTGTCTCTACTTTTCCATATATTTGGAAAAGTTCGTAATAAAAGTTCAGGAAAAAGTCAAAGGCAGTTCCTCTTGCTTTGGGGGAAACTATGTGGGGCTCTGCTCCAGGTAGGAAAGCTCACAGCCCCTGACGCATCCCAGGAAGAGCCTCAGGGCCGAGTCTTGCCTTCTTCCCTGAGCTCAGTTTGGGAACAATGGGCAAAAACCAAACCTCGCACCAGCCCAGGGAAGCCGAGTTTGGCTGGAGCTCTGTGGAGCCCTGTGGCTATTTCCTGTGCTGGGCAGAGAGGAAAGAGGAAGTCCCTTCGTGGGGGGAAGCCACAAGGCATCTATCACGCTGCACTTTCCAAGGCTGCCTCTTCCTGGCCCTGGCTCAGGGGGTCCTGGGGGGCCAGGGCAGGACACCTGGGGAGGCCCTGCCTCTCACAGAGGCAGCCACAGGGAACCTTGCAGCCTGCGAGTCAGGTCAACTGAGAAAGCTTTTGCAGCCGGCCAAGCTCTGGGGCTGAGGCAGGGGCCCAATGAGTCAGAACTGATCGTACGTAAGTTAGATAACTTGCTGTGATGCCAACTGAAGCCCAACAGCCAGTGGCTCCTCTCCAAAGAGCATCTTCTCTTAAGACTCGGGATTCATCAAAGGCCAAGGCAAAGACTCTCTCCTCCAAGGAACCAATGCTCTCAAGAAGTCAGGCGAGCCAGAAGACATCTCGGAGCCCACCACCACTGCCACCCGACACTCACACAGCTCTGCTGCCTGCACTTAATCACGCCGCCTCGTGGGCACCTGCCATCTCCACCCCCATTTCACAGATGGAAAAACACAAGCGCAGGGGATCAAAACCACCTGCCCTGAGGCATACCACTAATAAGGAATTATGCAACTTTTCATCCATTTATTGGGCAACGATTTATTGCATGCTTGCTAATGCCAGGTACTTTTGCTTGGCCAAGGTCACGCAGGTAGGAGACAGCTAAGTCAGAATTTCAAGCCAGGATTCCCTGATTTCAGATCTGGCGCTCTGACTTGCTGAGCCAATGGCCCCTGGAGTTGGGGGGAACATGTACCCCAGGAGGCGTGCATGACAATCTACTGGGATGTAGAAAGAAATACAGGAACAGCAGAACTCCCATTTATATGCTGTCCTTTCCCACTTTCATTTTTGTTGCATGTTTTAGGAGTATAATCCCATTAGGACAGCAGTGAACATACAATTGATAAGTACGTAAATATCAAAACATACGAGGTGAATGCACCCCATGCTGGCGTACAGGGGACCCAGAAACGCTGGAGTCAGTGAGATACTGGCTGAGCTGTAGTGCTGAGGGCAGAGACCTGGGATCCTAACTGCCCGGGTTCGAGGCCTGCCCTGCCATGTACCGCTCAACGACTCTCAGCAAAAGTTAACTGACCCCCAAGGAGTCTGACTTCACCGGTCCTGGGTACGGCTGGAACAGTCTAGTGTGTAGCCAGGATTGAGGACCACTGGCCACCAATGCTTCATTTTTCCAATTTATTCAACCCCATCACCGTACAGGACTAAAAAGCCTTGGGAACAAACTCAAATAACACAGCTTTAAGATTTTAAGAACCTCTACTCCCGATCAAAAGCTAAGGCCACCTTAAGAACAGAAGGCCTTTAATTTGGAAGCTGGGATGGCATGTGTGCAATAGTAAAGCGTGATTAAGGCAACTTTCTCCCTAGTCCTTTTGACTCCCTTGACGAGGCCGTGGCTCAGTTCAGCCCTCATTTCACCTTTCCAGCTGCACCTGGAGACACTATTTGTACAAAGCAAGCTTATTAAGGCCTGTCCTTAACTCGACACAGACGGCAACGTCTCTGAATGTCACATGTGTTCAGCGAACTGCTTGCTTAGGGTAGAGCTCTATTTTTAGTAAGCACCAAAAAAAAAACCCATGATACTATATCCCAGCACCTCATTTGTCCCAATTTGTTTACCAGGCTGTGTCCCACATTGGCCTGGGGGCCAGGCAAGGGCAGGACCACATCTCATTCGTCTCTGTACCCCTACAGGGCCTGGCACAAAACCAGCATTCAGTGAGTGAGTGCTGAAAGAATGAGGTTTAAATTGTGCCCTGTGAATGGGTTGAGAGCAGGTGGCCCTGAGTCGAAGTGCAGGGGACATTAGGGCTCCAGCAGGGCCCGTGACTCTACTTGGAAATGGTATAAGAGGTGCGCTGGGGGCAGAGGGGATGCTGGTTGGGGTGGGGATTTGTGGAGGGGGGAGCAGTGCAGGAGGGTGTGCACATGTGCAGTGTGCTCCTACAGCGTATGGGATCTATGGCTTTTATCAGCCTTTCAAAGGGCTGTGACCCGAAAAGTTTAAGGATCACCAGAGTAAACTTTACAAGCAATGACCAGGAGTCCATTTTCCTTTCTGAAAGGTCAAAGTTAATGCCACGTGCATCGGCTTACCAGGAATCAGAGGAGGGACACACCAGACCCACTGAGGTAGACTAGAAGCAAGCGCTCCTGACATGTCAGTCCCAACACAGCCCGGAGGAGATCTGGCACCTCTGGGAGGTGACCGGGTATTCCCAGGACCAGCCCGTCTCTCCCAGTGTATTACAAGTTGGGAGAAGTAAGAATGCATTGACTTCACAAGCACACACAAAAAATTAAACTTCTGATCTGTCTGATCACAGCCAGCACACCTCTCCCCTCCAAGGTGGGCTCAGTGGCACTGGTCAGGACTCCCATAGTCCTGTCCCCATTCTTTCTATCAGTATTACTACATACTTAGCTCTCTCCCTCAGTAGAAAAAAATAAGAGTTTACTTTGAATGCCTCTAGGCAAATAAATCTGAAAATCCAGATAGGGGAAATAAATAATTTCTTAGAAAGATAAAGTTTACCAAAATTGACTCCAGTAGAAATAGAAAACGTAAACAGACCAGTTCCCATAGACACAATCAAGAAAGCTATCGCAGAACCACCCCCATGAAAAGGCACCAGATCTAGATGGCATCACAGAGGAATTCTATCACAACTGTAGAAACTGGATAGTCCCAATAATACACATGCCGTTCCTGAACATAGAGAAGGAAAGAAATTTAAACCTAACAGCATACCAAAATGGACATTACAGACAAATATCACTCATACATACCGCTAAAAGAAATCCTGAACAAAATATTATCCAGTAGATGCCGGCCCCATCACCATAAGAAAATAATACACAGTGAGCAAGTGGGGTTGATACCAGGAATATTTCAATATTAGGAAATCTATTAATATAAGTGATCTTAGAAGAATAAAATTATATTTTTCCATAGATGCTAAAACGTCTACGGCATAACTCAACTCCCATTCTTAATCAAAACTCTCATGAAAATAGAAATGGATGAATACTTCCTTTACGTAATTAAATACATATGTCTCGATTCCAAAGCCAACACTGAAGGTACTCCTGCTGGGGTCAGGAACAAAGCAAAGATGTCTACTTTCCAGTACCATGTAGATGCTACTGGAGTTACTAGTCAATGCAATTAGACGAGTGAAAACAATTAGAGGCTCTAACTCATTGAGGACAGGGACTGAGTCTCATTTCCTATTATATCCCCAGGATCTAACACCATAGGTGCTCAATAGTTGGATGGATGAGTAAATGCATAATGACTCACATTACTGAACACCTCTATTAACAAAATCAAGGCTTTAATAAAAAGCTAGTAAGAAATCACACTCGTTAAGCCATTCAAGGCAAACACCACCATGAGGTGAGTACTATCATCTCAGTCACGTGACAGCTGAGCAAACAGAGGTCCGGACAGGTTAGATGACTTTTCCAAGATCACTCTGTTGGTAAATGTTTTAAATTCCAGTTTTGCATGGTACCAGGCCCCTAACAAACTGCTTTACATGTGTCTCTCATCAAGAGAGGGAACGAGGAACAGAAAACAGGCTCTGGAGCGGGACAGCCAGGTTCATATTTCAGCTCTGCCGTTTACCAGCCCTGCTTTCTCGGGAAAATTCCTTCACCTCTCTGTGCCTTTGCATCCTCCTCTGTAAAATGAGGGTGACAACAGTGCCTACCTGCTAGGGTCGGAGGGGTACTACACGAGCTAACAAACACCTGCCACACGTTCAATCTCCATAAAACGTGCACCCGACTTCCCCCAAATTCCCTAAGTGCCGACACCAACTTCTGACAACATCTGGCCCATGAGCAGTCCCCTTCCCTCTTTGGTTTTTCGCCAAGCCCACGCCCAGAGTTAAGCAGAACACCTCATGTGCATCACCAACATACTGTCACCTGGGACAAAGCCCAGTAGCAAGGTAAGGGCTAGTGTTGGCCCTTGGGGAGACCCATCATGTGGAAGAAGAGAGAGGGGACTGCTATTAACATCTGGGTGAGCCAGACCCACATCTGGGACAGCTCACTTTAGCCTCCCAAGGCTCCCGACATCCCTTCTCTTCCTGAGCCATGATGTTTCTGTGCTGCCGACTTCCCAGCAAGGGGTCATTATTTTACAGATTTCAGAGCATAAAGCCTCACTCTTTAAGCGGGGCTGCACACAGTGACCTCTTTCCAAAGAGCACAGTTCAGAAAGGAGTAACCTTACAGTGGAGGAACCTGCCAAAGGCTACCTCAGCCAGGTGGTCAAGGCCATCATCAGTAGTGATAAATCATGTTGATAGTACGTACCCTCGATATGATGTGATGGAAATGGTCACTTTACCTCTGTGGTCTTCCTCCCCCAAAACCCATAGCCCTGTCTAACCATAAGAAAAACATAAGACCCCACTGAAGGGACATTCTACAATGTACTTGATCAGTACTCCTCAAAACTGTCAAGCTCATGAAAAAAAAAAACAACAAAATAAAAAACGACAGTCTGAATGTGAATAAAGTACGGACTTAGGTCCATAATACTGTATCATAATATTGGCTCATTAATTATAACAAATGTATCAACTAATGTAAGATGCTCATCATATAGGGGGCTTGGTGCAGTGCTGGGTATATGAGAACTTGCCGTACTATCTTTACAACTTTTCTGTAAATCTAAAACTGGTCCAAAAAATAAAGTTTATTTTTAAGAAATAGATTCTGGGGCCTTCATTGTGGTCATTTAGACACCCCTCTGGCAGCCACCAAGCACCCCTTGCCAAGAAAAACTATGAAAAGCACCTCCCATCGGATTTGGTTTGGAAACTGTTTCCCCAGAAATCTCCCCCCACTGCAGGAAAAAAAAAAAAATTCGTTGATTGTGAATCTGGGAGGGGTGTAAGTATTAGTTCCCTGCAAAACATGAGTTTAATCTCAACAAACAGCAAGACCACTGATGCTAGAGGGATCGTTTGCAGATTCTTAACTGTATCTTTTCAAAGCAAAGGATGGCCTCCGGATTGCAACTCAAGAAGACTGGTCTCTTTGGCTGGATAATTATTTCCACCTCCAGCCAAAAGAGAATAATTATGAATTACCATCTTCACTTGGTATCCGAGTGAGGGCGTCTCCGAAATCAAAGCAAGCCCCTCACCTAAGGAGCTTCACCTGAAGACGCTGTGGAAGGAAAGTTAAAACTTCTCTGCCTAACCCAGCATCTCTGGGAAACAGCAAGCCCCGGAGAGTCCGGAAAAGGCCTCCTACACATAGCAGGCAGCACAACCCCTTCCTGCTTTCCCTAATGCAACCAAGCCCAAGTGCATCTGGAAGTTACCACCAGGCCTGCCCCAGAGGCTTCAATAAGCACTGGCTGGGCTAGGCTGTCAAAATCAGGAAGCCTAGTTGGGTTTTTTTTTTTTTCCAAGACAACCTGCTAACCAGAAAAATACAGTGAGGTTGGGTGTACCACCTTCTCCTTCTGACCAAGGCTCCTGTTAAACACGTGAAATGACGGCCCAGCCTGGGGAAATCCCCGGTCCCCAGCGCAGAGCGCACTTGAAGGCACCGACCAACAGGTCTCTGAGGCAGGAACAGCCTGCATCTTCCTGAATCCACAACCGCCCACAGCCATGATGACCGCGGAGTGGGGGATCCCTTAATAAAGCTCACACTGAGCCATGCGGGGTGATGTGCAAACACAGCGGCAGACCCGAGGGAGGAAATGGGCCAGCCGCCCAAGATTAAGTCAAACCACCCTCCAGCATTAGATACAGACAACCTCTTCCTTAGTGTCAACACAAAGTCCCCAACGACGGGCTCGCACGCGGTGGTGCCCGGAGGTGTGAGGATCCGCTTCACCTGCCCTCTGTTTGCACCAGCCCCTTCCCACGAACTCCATTCTCTGGCTTCCTCATCTCCTCCCTCCAAAGGCAAACCAGTAGCTTCCTCTGCCCTCTGACGACCAGCTGCAGGCAAGAGGCCAGCTGAGACCCCTGCCACCCTTGGCTTTGCTACCAGTGACAATCAGGGAGAAGTAACTGGAAACCAACGCCCTACCCGGCAGAGTGAGCCTAGCGCCCCCTAAAGGCGGCTGCAGTCCCTGACGCCTCGCGCCCTCCCTCTCAGCCGGGGGGAGAGGCACCCCCTCCGCTCCAGGCCCCCCAGTAAGTGTGACACGTGGGGCAAAACGGGGCCCTGTGTCCACTGTCCAGGCCCAAGCCCCAGCCCGGGCTCGGAGGCCAAGCCGGGGCGAGCCTCCACCGACCTTCGATAGGATTCAAATAGTCATAATCGAAGAGGATGGAGAAGTCGAACTCGTCTTGGGGGCTGCCTCCAGGCTCGTGGCCCGGGGCGCCCCCGCCGTCGGGATCGGGCTGCGGCTCCTGGGCGTCCATGGCGCGCAGAGCAGCGGGAGGGCGGCGGGCCGGGGGCGAGGGCAGGCTCGGCTGTCTCCTGGGCCCTCGTCGGGGGTGGCGAAGGAGGCAGGAAGCGGGGCGGAGAGGCGGGTGGAGCGGCGGGGTCACTGCCCTCGTGGGAACGCACGCCGCGTCCAGGGACGGCGCGCCTGGCGCAGCGGGTCCTGGACGCTCCCGCGGGAGCTTAGCGGCGGCGGCGGCGGCGGCGCGGGCTTCCTGCTCCGGGAGGCACCTGTTGCAGCCCGGGGAGGGGAGAGGGGAGGCGGGGACAGCGCGGCCGGGTCGGCGGGGGCGGGGCCGCCACCCAGGGACCCGGGGAGGGAGGGGGGAAGGGAGGGGAGGAGTGGCGGGCGGGCCCAGGAGGAAGGAGGCCGCCCCCTAGCCCTGGCAGCACTGCCCTGGCCGCACTACCCGGGCACCGCGCGTAGCAACCCGCCGGGGCCATCGCCAGGCGCTCTGGTGCGGCCGCTGCTCCTACCCTCCCCGCGGTGAGCTCTGCACCCCTGCCGGATCCTCCAGATGAGAAAGCCTCTTGTCGTTTGCCCTCTATGACCGGCTGATCCCAACCTTTTTCCTCTTTTCTAATCTAAGGGGGCGGGGGATGGGGGGAGGGGGGGAGGGAGTGCACACACGCCCTTCTCTTGCAGACTCGTGTCTCCAGGTGCCTCTCTACCCACAGCTGTGGCATGGTTTTCACGTACATCAGTCACCTGAGTGCCCCTGAACTCAATTCCCAGGACCTGGGAAAGAATCAGAGATACTCTCAGAGCGCAAGTCCCACCTTTACATCTATACCTCTTGGCCAGGTGCCAGGGACCCAGCATGAACCAGACACTGCTGGGGCTCAGTTTCTGGTGGGGGAAGAGTCATGCAGGAGATAAACAGGGGAGCAAAGATCATCCCCGTAGGGTGTCAGGAGAGAACTCACCAGAGAAATAGGGTAAAGGCTGGGGGTTCACGAGGCTTTGGTCACTTCGGTGGTCAGGTAGGGCCTCTCTGGGAAGGTAGCATTTGGTTGAACCAGACTGATGGGAGGATCTGGGGGAAGAGTGTTCCGGCGGTGGGAACCAAAAGAAAGTAAGAGCCAGAAGGTGTTCTTGTGTGGGAGACCAGGAAGGAGGGCAGTGCAGGTGGAGAGGTTGGCAGGTGACAAGTACGCCTGGACGCTTGTTAAAAACACAGATTCCCAGGCCCCTCACTGGAGCTTCTGAAACCCTAAGTCTGGAGTAAAGGCTCAGGGTTGTGTATTTTTAAGCAGGCACCCAAGGTGAATGTTATGAACAGGTACATTTGGGGAACAGTACATAAGAACCTACTACCACCCCCCATGAAACAATTCCAGGGGTCTCGGACCAAGTTAGCTAAAGTCAGAAAACAGACTCAGGTAAAAACGGTGAGATGAGAGCAGTGGCCTCAACCCTTATGGCACGTTAGCATCACCTGAGACACTTTAAAAAAAAAAATGCCTGTTTCCACGTTTCAATCCAAACCCACTGAACTGGAACACCCAAAGCTGTTTTTTTGGTTTTTTTTTAATGACCTCAGATGAATCTAAAGGGCAGCCAGTGTTGAGAATCGCTGGATCAGAAAAGTAGGTGGGAGAGGTTCAAGGAGTCCCTGAGAACCACAGCTTGATATCAGCTGGGGACTGACTCTAACCCTTCCCCACGTGCCAGAAGTATAGAGAAGATGCACTCTTCAGGGGGAGCCATCTCTGCTCCGTTAAGGGGTTTGTGTGAAGCTATCAATCATCATTCATTCCACAAATCTTTACTGGGCACCTGCTTGGTACCTGGCACTGCTACAGATCTTGGGCATGCAGCCATCAGCAGGACGTGGACTCTACCCTCATCATGTTTCTATCCTGTTAGCAAAGAGACACAGCAATGAATAGGGCTTTCCAAATTGCACTTAGACCAGTGGCTCTTAACCCAAGCTACACATTAGACTCACCTGGAGAGCTGTTCAAAAACTTCAAATGGCTGGGCCCCAGGAGGGGCCAGTTATAATCGGAATGTTTGAGGCCCAGGCATCAGTACCGTGTAAAAGCTCCCCAGATGCTTCCAATGTGTGGCCCGAATCACTAATATAGACACAAACTCCATTCCAGGGTCCTGGGCCTGGCTCAAGATTTGTGAACTTTCAGAGTCTTGGGAAGCACTTTCTGGTTGTCAGAGCATAAACAAATCCTCTTCTTTGTTTCCTAAGCATAAGCGTACGTATATTGGGTGTATCCAACAAGCATCTTAGGGGTGGCTGATAAATTTAGGTCGAGGAGAGGCGGTGACCCAGGCTGCGACACTTATAGCCAAGTATCTAGAAGGAGATGGATGCTCTTGGGTCCCTATGACAGGACTCAAAATCCAAACCCTGAAACTTGGTCAGGGATAAACAAAGGAACCAACCAGTCCTTGTGATATAGAAAAGAAGAAAGGCTGGTGTCATCCTCAAGTGTCCCTTTTCACCCCTCCATCCATGATGATTAAACGCCTCTAATCTAGTGGACGTCTATTGATTTTGCCTCCCTGGCATCATTCCCCACTTCTTCTGATAACAACACCCCAGTGTGTTCCTTTGGGAAACTACTCTTGATACAATCTTGGTAAAATTATCAACCCAGCTGTCCCATACTCCCCTGGCAAAGAAGTGAACAAATGATCCAGGCTTGGCCAATTGGAGAATTTTATCTCCACTAGCCTATGAGACCCATTAGGGCAGGGGTCATGAGTGCCTCATTCACAGCTTTATGTACAATGGATGTGTGGGTATGCAGATGGATAAATGAATGGATAGATGAGTGGATGGATGGATGATGGATGGATGGATGGACAAATGGGTGAATGGATGGATAAATGGATGAATAGATGGATGGATGGATAAATGGATAAATGGATGGATGGATAAGTGGATGGATGGATGGATGGAGAGTAGATGGATGGATGGATGGGTAAAAGAGTTTGTCCTCGTGTATGTAAGATCCTTATATTTCTCTTTAAGGGCCCTCCTCCCTGAGGCTTCCTCTGGCCACCCAGCTGTTTGGGCAAGAATCTAAATTCTTACCCCCAACTGACATCCTCTTGAGATACCCAATAATAGGATGAGATAATAAAGGTAAAAATCACTTTACAACTGATAAACTGCTACAAAGACTTCAGTCTTATGAGAATGGTTCAGGACATTCTAAATAATACTCTAATTGTCTAAGTTGTTCCTCTGAACAGTGGATATATTTTTAAAGTTTCTAGGATCTGCACCAAATCATAGTTCTTTAAGGGAAGGGGTTCAAATTAGGCCCTGACCCATAACAAAGTTTCTGCTAGAGCAGTGGGAAGTAAGAGGGTTTTCTCTAAAGGCCACTTTGAAGGGTGCGGCTTGGGTGTGGGGGAAGGCATATTTTCATTTCCAAAATAAATAATTTGTTTCGTTCAAAGCAAGGGCTAGGGGCAGAATACATGACCTTTATGCATTCAGAGGCCACAGCAGGAAGCTGGGGGGTGGGATAGAGGTCTTGACAGTGCAGCTCTGTCAACCTTCCCTCTGCCCTGCCACTGGCCTCGTCGCGGAGGCCCTAGCCTTTTAGTTTTTCTCCGGGTTCCCCAATAAAAGTGCAATGGGAAGTTCGTGAGGCCACTGAGAGTTTGAAACTCCTAGCACACGTCTGACCCTGGCCCAGGAATTCAGCTCCATTCAAGAGCATTTACTCTAGTGTACAATTATAAACGAGGTAAGTGCCATGAAAGGAAAGAAGATGCCACAGAGCTTATATCAAGGAAGGCTGATGTTGACGGGGAATTCAGGGAAGGCTGCCCTGGGGAGGTGATATTGAAGCTGAGAACAGAAGGTTGAGTAGAAGTTAGCCAGAGAACAGTGAGGGGAAGAACTAACAGCCAGATGGGAAAGTATGTGCAAAGGCCCTGAGGCAGGAGGAAGTAGGATGTATTGGAAGAACTGAAAAAAGACTGGAGTGGCAGGTGCCCAGGAACGGACAAGAAGATGGTGTGAGGTAAGGCTCAGGGGTGAGTGGGGCCTGAGGGCCCGTGTGGAGAATTTTGGACCTCAGACCAACGAGGAATGACTCAAGTGTATTAGGCACATACATGACAAGATCATATCTGGGGTTTTAAGCAGTTGCTCTGGGTTCTGCGTGGAGAAGGAACTGCAGGGGGCAAGTATTGAAGCAGGAAGACCAATTAGGAGGTTCATACAGTCATCCAGGCAAGAGAAAATGGGGCGTGAACTATGGTGAGGGCAGCTGAGATAGAAAACACTGGAAGCACATGAGAGATATGCATACTCTCATCCTTGAGTTATCTCTTTTCCTCTTCCAGGCTACATCTTAGAAGGCAGCATTGCACATGAATACAAATACCTGAGGTGCACCACCCTCTGGGGCCCTCCCACCCCACTCCAGGTGGCTCTGAGTCCTGAGGCCCCTTCAAGTTGGCCCTGGAATGACCCCCGCCAACGCAGAGCTCTGCCCTCCTTTCCCCCTTCTGGTACAAAGCTCATTTTTAGCCTCAGCCTGGACCCCTCCCCTGAAATCTGGGCTCACATATCCCACTGTCCACCCAGCATCTCCATGTGGGCATCCAACAGGCCCCTCAAAATACACGTGTCCAAACCAACCCTGTTATCCTCTGAAACCGCTCCTCTCCCACTGTTCCCAGCTCAAATATCACCCTCCCATTCATCCCATTCCCCCACCGAAAACCAAGGAGTAAGTCCTTTATTCCTCGCGTCAGCTCACACCCACGTGCAAACTCTCGGCAAATCAAAAACCCTCAAAACGTAACCCAAATCCCACCGTTTTTCACCAACTTCACTGTTCTTCCTCCCACCCCAGCAATCCTAGCCCCCCACCATCTCTCACCCGGACGAGTATGATAGCCTCCTCCATGGTCTCCCTCCTCCCTCCTCCCTCCTCCCTTCCACATTGGCCCTTACATGGAACAGCGAAAGGGATCTTTTCAAAATATACACCCGATAAACCTCCCATGGCTTCCCATTAAGTTGAGAATTAAACACAAGCACCTTGGCCTACAAGGTCCTAGATAAACCACCCCTGCCCCAGCTCCCTTTAGGTATTATCTCCTGCCATTTTCCGTTTTCTGACTCCCTTCTGCCACCCTGATCGTCCTTGAAAATGTCAAGCACAACCCCACCCCAGGGCCTTTGCACCTACTATTCCCACTGATATTTGTCACTTCCTTGCTTTGTTCGTTCCTCAGCCCAATGTCAGCTTCCATGACCATCCCCATAGAAATAGCATCCCCTGGCCTCCTCTGTCCCCTGACCCTGCTTTATGTTCCTCATAGCCCTTATCTCTGCAGCATGTTTTATTCATATGCTCATCTTTTACTCATTCCGAACCCCACATCCTGACAACCCCCATCGCAATAAAAGCCTGACTATAAGTAGGCACTGAAACGTATTTAATCCGAAAAGTAGGAATTTTCTTTACCAGATTCCAAAACGCGATCTCCCCTCAATTTAAGCACATCCTGGGATTACCACCCTAGTTGCTAATATTTCAATTTATAGATGGATGCATTTGACTCCACCAGGGCTGGAACCAGAGTGAGGCGAGCGAGGCAAAATTTAAGAGGGCACCAAACACCTCAATAATTGAATATATTATGTTTTCATGAAATGTTTTTTAAAAATCAAAATTAAAGCAAAAAAAATCCACGGTGAGCAAAATCGCTCCGTTTCGAATAAAGACAGAATCAGTAACAGTGCTGTGCAGAGCTGTACCGGACCCTGAAGCAAAGGGAGGATGAGTAATACTGATCCCGTCTTTATTTAAAATTTTTATTTCTATTTTTGGTTCATCTTGGATTTTTTGCATCAATTGTGATTTCTAAAATATTCCATGAAAATATTATTCATTTTGATCACTTGAGTTTTTCAGCGCCCCCTTCCACGTTGCCTACCCACAAAGCCATTTTCCAGGAATGAGCTCCTTATGAATTGGGGGAACAAGAAGACAGTTTCAAACTTGACTTTCACTCCAATCTATGATGGACATCATCTTTTGAAACCTGAACAGGACTTCTCTGCTGTGAGGTAACTAATTTCCAGGAGGCAATTTTAGCTGAAAGCAGTTTGTTGAAATTGGCGGCCCCCCGGGACAGGCACTGAGGGTAAAAGCTCTAGGAAAGCAGGGATCTACTAAAAGCCGGAACCCAAACCAAGGTGTGGACTGTAAGAAGATGCCACCTCAGACAGCAGGGGTGGTCACAGGTCTGCAGTAGCTCGGCCAAACCCATCCTGCAGGCATCATATGTTTGGCCTTGCCCGTAATTTTTTTTTTTTTAATCTGAACTAACAGTTTTTTAATTGAGAGGTTTCATTTTTAAATCCAAGTGTCCGATATCTCCCCAAAAATGGGAAGATCAGGCCACAATACGCAGGGTCTGTATTCCCAGGTGGATCCGTCATCTGGGGCTGAGTAGAGGCTGCCTATTGCTCTCAGGTCACCACTGCCCCACCCAGCTGCCCCTGTCCGTCCCCGTGAGCATGTGAGCTCCAGACCTTGGTCTCCAGGCTCTTAACTCCTTCTCCCTAGGCCCTGCTCACCTACTTTGTCCTGGCTTTGTTTGTCCTCTTCATTCCTTGCTTCGTAGCACGTTCCCCTCTGCCTTATATTTACAGGAGAGCACGAATAGCACACTCACCTAGCCCTTAAGCTACCGTCCTTGCCTTTTATTAAACAGGAGGTGCCACCATCCCTCTGCCAGGGGAGCTTCATCTTCTACTGCATCAGAGCCTTAATGGCAGGCAGCAGAGGGTGGATTAGTTAGGGGATGGAGCATTGGTTAGTCTTTGCCCAGCCCCACCACTATTTCTCAACCATCTGCCTTTTCCCTCTCTCCGCCATCACCCTTCTGTCAGCCAGGCTGTCTTCCTAGATGACCGCACCCCCAGTATCGTGATGCGCATCTCCAGCCTCTCTCCTGCCCTGGTCTTGCAGACTCGAACATCTGTGTCGATTTCATAATCTTTGAGGTCAGGGAGTGACGCACACAAGCAAGCTAACTTCAGGGATCTCCAGGCCACCCTCCACCAGCCTCCCTCCAGCACAATCACACCCCAGAGCATCTCCCACCCTCCCACCCTCCCACCGCCCGCAGAAAGTACATGGCATCGGCTCTTGCCCTCTCTCCCTTAAACTCCTCTATCAGCACAGTCATTAGACTTCATGGAAACTTTTAGTTCCTTTGCATGTAAATGGCTTCACACACAATTGTCTCTTTATCTGACTTTGGAAAAAAAAAATCTTTATCTGACTTTCAAATGCAAATGAGAGCTTCTTATATATCTTGGATATTCTCCACACCACCTAGCCAGTGTCTTGCAATAGCAGGTCCTCCACAAATCCCTCTGAACTCATTGGTTGAGTGATTGAACTAGGTCATCCAGAAAAGACCCCAAAGATTTGGTAGGAAATGGATTTATCCCAATCAGGAAGGACACTTGAAGGTTAGTAGGCTGAAGGAAAGTAACAACTTGAATTTAAAACAATAAAATAATAGTGTAAATGGCAGCTAACAGGAACTGACCGCTTTATATACACTGAGAGCATCACAGCCGTGATCTTCAAACCTCAAAGCACCCGCCATGTGTAAAGATTACTATCACCCCGCTGTTCAGTTAAAGAAACTAAGGCACGGAGTAGGTTGTGATGTTACTTTTGAAGACACACATGCCACCACGGAAGTGGTTTTGTCCCACACCAGTCTGATACTCATTACTGAGTCACACTGTTCCTGGGTTATTAGCTAAGGGTGGATGCACTAAGGGACATTTTTGGACCAAGATGAAACGCTGCGAAAAGTCTTATAACTCCCAGTGATAGCAGAGAGGGAAAGGGGAGCTGGCGTGGGGAATCCAGGCTGGGCCAAGAGGAAGACCCATTGGAAACAGTTCATATCATTCACAAAATTAATAGCATCTACCCTCAGGTGCCAAAGACAGGGACCATCCCTGCAGAACCCCAGGGCTCAAGGGAACACAGTCTGAGAACCGAAAAAGAGAACGCTCTACAGACAGTTGGTACAGAAGTACCAACTCCTCCCCACTTCCTCCTCCCCACACTGGTCCCAGCTCCTGTCATCTCCCGCCCAGGCCACCACCTGCAGCCGTCACAGCCTCCCACCTGTGTCCTCAGCATCCACTCTTACCTGGCTAAAGGACATTTCCCACTTAAAGGTCAGTAGGATCCTACGAAAAGGCTAACGAGCTCACACCCTCTGCTGCTTCAAATTTCCCCAATGCCTCCCCATTACCATGAGAATGAACTTCACACTGCTCACAAGATCCTGCTGGGTCCTGCTCTGCCTTGCTTCCTTGATCTGTCTCCTATCACACTTCCCCTCTTCCCCTTTCGTTCCTGCCACACTGGCCTTGCTGTTCATCGACTACCCCAAGCACATGTCTCTCCTCAAGGCCTCTGGACTCTCTGTTCCTTCTGCCTGGGATGCTTGTCCCCCAGATCCTGTACAGGCAGATCCCTCACCATTCAGAGGTCAATGAATAAGATGTCTCTTTAGAGAGGAGGGGACCATGCCGTGTGAACTAGCAATCCCTACTCTTGTGTGTTGAATGATTTCCCTCTCCCAAAATATGTTCAAGCCCTAACCTCAGGTACTTGTGACTGTGATCTTATTTGGCAAGAGGGTCTCTGCAGATATGATCAAGTTCAGATGAAGTCCTTAGGGCTAACGGCTCTAATCCAATGACTGGTGTCCTTACAAGAGGACAGAACACACGTACACACAGGAAGAAGGCGGAGAGTAGAGGGATGCAGCTACAAGCCAAGGAACGCCGAGGACCACCAAGGGCCACAAGGAGCTAAAAGAGACACAGAAGGATCCTGCCCTAGAGCCTTCAGAGAGAACATGGCCTGCTGACACCTTGATTTCACACGTTTTGTCTCTGAAACTATGAGAGAGTAGATCTCTGTTGTTTTAAGCCACCCAGTTTGTGGTAATTTGTGATGGCAGCCACAGGAAACTCATACACCCACGTGCTACACACCCATAGATACTGAGTCATTCGCAGCCCTGTCCCCCTATTTTGGTCTCCAGCACTTAACACCACTCCACACTATCTTGGATATTCCTGGTTTGTTCCCTTGATGTTTGCCTGATGAGGGCAGACACCAGCAGTCTTGTTCACTTTATCCCCAGCATCTTGGTGGGTTACTGGTGCAGAGTAGATGCTCAAAACGATGAAGATGAATTAAATGGTCAAGGGGGCTTCTAAGAGGAGATGGGAATGAGGTGGGCCTTGAAGAAAGATGTGAGAAAATGGAGCGGGGACCCCAGGTGGAAAGACCGGCAAGGCCGAGGCAGAGGGAAGAAGCGGACCGCGCCAAGGAGTAAGCAGACTGGCGCGGACTGGCTCTGACAGCAGTGGCCGCACCGGAAATGGGAGCGCTGGAGCGTCGGGCCAAAGAAGCACCCAGCGGGGCTTTGGCCACTGAGAGAGGCTCTGAAGAAATGAGTCTCTGTTGGCAGGTCCCAACCGGAAAGGGAAGGGATGGGGGCCGCCAGGAGCTCCTGAGTGGCCCAGAAAGGCAAGGTGGAAGGCAGGAGGAACTCCCACTGCAAACTGTGGAGGGCGGGCTCCTGGAGGGGCTGCAGCCCCTCTCTCCAGCTCACTGTCTGGCCGGGTGATCCTGCTGCAGGAAGCAGGAGAGATAGGCCCGTGCGGCCCTTAAATGCTGAGCTGTGGGCATCAGCTCTGTCCTCTAAATGCCTTGATCACGCCCTGTCTCGGTCTCCTGCTCCTGAAATGGGAGGATCATATTCCGTACCAACCTCTCAGGTTATTTTGTGAGAATCCACTGAGAGAATATCTGTAAAGTGCTTGGCCCTACAGTACGTGTCTGGTAGGGAAAACAGATCCCCTTCTGCTATGATTATTCAGCCTAACAGGGATCAACATGGTGGAGTGCGATTGGTTCCATGCTTTGCAATTAGCGATGTGACCCTGGGGCGGTGGCTACCCCTCCCTGTGCAAGATGGGGTCATAACTGGTTGAGGACCAATGAGGCGGCCCGTGGGAAGCTCTGGGGATGGGGCCTGGCACATGGGTGGCACACAGTAAGTGCTGGCTGCCGTTTTTGTTGTTTGGGGCTGACTCATTCCAGAGAACAACATGAGGGCATGTGCCTGGTAGGTGACCCAGCACGAAGCCCGCCTAGGTCACCAGCCCTTGGTGGGAAAACATGGAAGTCAAAACCTCTGTCATTGTCAAAAGGAGGCAGAAGCGAGTGAGCCAGAAAGATGGCACAGTGCTTCAGAGTTTGTCTTTTTTTTATAATTTTTTTTGATGTGGACCATTTTTAAAGTCTTTTTTGAATTTGTTACAATATTGCTTCTGTTTTATGTTTTTTGGTTTTTTGGCACGTGGGATCTTAACTCCCCGACCAGGGATCGAACCCACAACCCCTGCGTTGGATGGCAAAGCCTTAACCACTGGACCACCAGGGAAGCCCCCAGAGTTTAAGCCTTAATTCTGTGGCCTTAACAGGTCATATCACCCCTACTGTGCCTCATTCATTCATTCATTCCTCCATCCATTGAACAAAAAAAGTACTGAGCACCTATTAAGTACCAGGCACTGTTCCAGGCACTGGGGCCACAAGGGTGAATAAGACAGTTGTGGTTTCTGGTTCCCGGAGTTCAAGTCTGGAGGAAGACAGAGACAGGGCACGGACAACGACCACCAATGTGATGAGTACAGGGTGGGGCAGCGCCAGGGTGGAGGCCCGGGGAGGCCAGAGGAGGCCTCCTCTCTAGTCTGGGCAGTCGGAGTCTCAAATTCCTGTTCTAGCAAAGGAACAAAAATAGGAACCTGCCTGGCTTCTTCCAGGTTAAGAAGTGAAATAATCACTCATGTGTGTAGTAAGAGAGAGCCAGCCAATGAGGATATGTGTGGGGAGGCACTTGGTAATTGGTTTTTTAGGTTGGATTTTTGGGTGTGTGTGTGTGAGGATAAATATTGAATTAATGGGTTGTACACTAATAATAACAGCACTTAGTAATTAAGTGGGTACTTTGAGGTTCATATTGTTTACTAAAAGATTGAAACTCTCCATAGATTGGTAAATGATGACTGTCCTCCCCCCCTCAAGGGCCTCTGCTGCCTTGACACCCTCTCTACAATTCAGCAAATAAAGGGTTAAAGCCCTGCCCAGCAGGGGAGTCTCTTGGGATCCCGCTCCTGCTGTGCTGATTGGTTGATACTTCAGTTGTTCAATAGATTAACCAATATTCCAGACAATATTACTATCATTTTTTCATATGTGGGGAAACTAAGGCACAGGAGAATGAAGTTACTTGCACGAGGTCACGCAGCCAGCAAGTGGCAGAGTCAAGATTTGAACCCCTCACTCAGATCTCAAGCTGTTGACATCTTGGGTGTAGAAACATTACCTGGGATCCACCAGAGGTTCACAGAAACAGGAGACCTGGCCCTGTCCTCAGGAAGCTTACAATCCAGCTAAGGAAAGTCTTAATAAAGGCAGTCGGAGACGCATCTGGGAAAGTAAGTGATTCTCCCTGAAGTTCTGGGAAGAGAAGGAGAGACCCAGAAGGCCTTGCTGGAGGAGGGGCCATCTGGGTAGCCAGGGAGGGGCTCAGCCAGGAGGAGGGGCCCTTGGACAGGGTCTCAGTTCTGTGTGGACAGAAAGTAGAGCTGGCTTTACAGCCTCCTGGCCATATGGGGACTTTTCTTCCGCTAGTGGAAATGGAAACACTGTGCTTTCATTTCCCTGAGGCAAGGCAAGGAGCTCTCCCTGACTCACCCTCCGCTTGGGACAAATCAGTGGCTGCCTCAGTTTCCCCGTCTCCAAATGATGGTCATACGCTCCACATCCTCCCACACTTCCTTCTCTTCCAGGATATGTCAAGGAACAACACGGTGTTGGCCAAAAAGCCCAGGACAAGGCTCTGGTCTGCCTCAGTTTCCTCATCTGTCAAATGACGTGATTAAAAATTATGATAACATTAGTAAGTTCCAGAGGCAGCAGAGCATGTGGCCAAGGGCCTGGGTTCGAATTACAGTCTCCACCAGTTCCCTGCTAGGTAGCACTCAGCCAGTTACTGCCCCTCTCTGTGCCTCACTCCACTCCTCTGTGAAGGAGACGCTGATCACAGCACTTGTGGTGAACAGTGGCCCTGACAATTAAAAGGCTTGATACTTGCAAAATACTTCACCCTGCTGCTTCCAGTCCATACTCATAATGTGGCTGCTCTCACGCCTGCAGAAGGCAACAGAGCCCTTCCCGTGCGCCAGGCATTGTGCTACGAACTTACTGTGTGACCACGGGCGACGCTGGCTCTCGTCCTCAACTGTCAGAAAATAATAACAGCCAGCGTGTATTAACGGCACGTTAAGCCCAGAGGTAAGTGTTTTATACGCACGATTTCATACGATGCTCACGACACCCCTGTGAGGTCGTCACTATTCCCTTTTGCAGGTAAGGAAATGGAGGCTTCACAAGCCATAATCTTAGCCCAATCTGTGTCACCGTGAAGCTCCAATAAGTTATAAAGTCCCTTGATGAAAGGTTTAAAGTACTGCATCTCTTCAAAGAATTTTTGCCGTGAAATCCAGTTTCTATATCAATACAAGTTATTGTTTTGCATTTTCAATAGGAATTGCAGCTAACGTTTATCCAGCGTTGACTATAAGCACGGCAGCATTTTAGATGCTTTATGTGTGCTACCTCACTGACTCTCACAATCTCTGTTAAGGGAGACATTATTATTGGCTCCATTTTACAGATGTGGAAACTGAGGCCCAGAGAGGTTAAGTCACTCGCCTAAGATCACACAGCTGCAATGTAGCTAAGCAGAAATCCTAACCCAGGCAGAAGGCAGGGAGTTTGGGTCTGGGAGTGAGCAGAGCTCACCCTGGGTTTGTTTATTCCTGAAATACTTTCCATCATCCCACTTCAGATAAAACTGAACACACCTCTTTCAGATCTTCAGTTTTGCCCAGGCCCTTGACCCAAAACTGCACAGCAAGGTCAGTATTTTCTTACCATGCAAATATTTCTATTTGCTATTTAATGACCCCACCCATCTGCAGGCACCCTCAGATCTGCCCCTACACTCATGGTGGTGTTGGAGTTTGAAGGGCCATTTGGGTTTCCCTCAGGAGGCCCCAGTGCAGGGCACGGTCGAAGTGCCTCTCACTCCAGCTGCCTTTGATGCCTGGAGTTGCATTCTGTGTGCCCAGTTGCTCTGGCATATGCCAAGCGTCGTTTGCCGGGAACAATGCGGTGCCCTGTCTCCCACATGTGGACACACAAACTGGCATACACGTTCTCACAGTCCCTGCACACATGAGCGTGGGCTGGGGAGGCTAGGCGATGCACATGCACACACAGAATACACACACTTCACTTCAAAACCTTGAGAGAGGACCAAGTTCACAAACCTGGAGCAGAGGTGTAGCAGCGCCAACAAAATGTGAAGCTTGTGTGAGATCACACAGTAAAACAGACGTCCAATTTCTCTTCCCAGCTCTCGCTCTCTCCCTCCGAATTGACCTAAATCTGGCGTTAGTCTGTCCTCCCACCATCATAACATCAAATACTGTGTTTCAGTATATACGGCAATAAAAACCAATTCGCGTCCTTAATATATCTGTCGCCTGTCTCAGAGCATCCCTTTTACAGGTGATGCAATATTAGTAACATTTTTTGGCCATTATGTCATAGGCTTAACCACTAGCAGAGAACAGGATAAACTGGTACCAGTTAAAACATTCAAGGCGCTGGCAGGGTCTTGCTTTCAAAAGCGCAACTCAACTAAAAATATATGTCACTGAGGTCCGCTGTGGCAAAGCGCACCATCTACCTAACCTGAGGCATTTGGTCCCATTCCGGTTTTCAAAAAAAAGCCCCTTAGGTTTATTTACTGAAATTGTCATTTCTCCTCCCCCCCCAGAACTTTAATCAGCCACGCAGAGCACAAAACCTACATTCAACTCTGATTTTATGACACGAAGCTAACTCCTCCTACGCATATTTATTTCATTTAACTCTTGCAGCCCTGCCCTCCGGGCAGTGCCCCCCACTATTTGCAGGGCTGGCCTCTGAAAAACACATCACATCGCCTGGTTTCCATTTTTAAAGTCAGATTCATTAGTGTACAGCCTAAACCCCTCCACAATCCCAGCCAGATGGGATATCTTCATATCATATTTGTATACATTAAGCCCCTCCCGTAATATCCAAGTAGTATGATTCCAGGACAAACTCCAGGAGGAGGGAAAAAGAGACAGAAACACGGAAAATAGAGTGTAATCGGATCGCAAAACAAACTGATGGTACATTGCACTTTAAAGGGGGAGCTGGAGGACTGTATCCATGAGACACATCAAAAAACGGGAAAGAAAATTGTTTAAATGTCCCAGAGCATCTGCTGCTTTGTTAAAAAGCAAAGTCTTCATTACTAGATTTACTAAATAGTAAAATGCCAAGCCTGTTCCCCTAAAAAAAAAAAAAAAAGCTAAATAATGATGATGATAATAATAACACAGCTGAATGGCATCCGCTGTCAAAAGCCCAGCGCGTAAATAGTTAAGCAGCCCGCGGTTAGTAGCGAGAATCCCTCCCGGTGTCCCATGGAGGGGACAATCCTTTTGACAGACTGGCCTGGGGAATCCCGCCTTGGGACACTTCGCTGCCCCCGCGGGAAGTGGTCTGAAGTCGGATCCCCAGTCTCCCTCCTTGGCCAGGGAGAGGGCGCCTCTCCTCCCGGCCACGCTACCTGTGCGCCCTGGGAAACCGGAGTCCCCGGGCCTCCCCGCGACCTCAGCCAGGAGCTGAAAGCGCTGCCCGGGAAGAGAGCAGAAGGGAAAGGGCTGAGAGGTGGGAGGAGGAAGCGTCTGGAATAGAGGGGGAGTCAGTTACCTTGGTCCACAGACCCCATGATGCGGAGGGGATGGCAGTGCCCCAGTCTGAACGCAGCCTCTCTCTGCATCTGGAGGGGATGGGGTTTCGGCGCGCGGGGTGAGAGGGGTCTGTTTGGGTAGACCAGGAGCCAAGGGGGCGCCGTCCTCTCTAAAGCATGCTCGCGGGGCTGCCCTGGCCGAGGAGCCTGCGAGCGGCCCGGGAGCTGCGCGCCTCCCGCCTCCAGGCTCCCGGCTCCCGGCGCGGCGGAGTCGGCGCGGCTCGGCGCTCAGGCTTACTCGAGAGGGAACGCGACTTCCTTCCCCGCGCTCCGTGTTTATAGGCTTTCAATGCAGTAAAATAACGGGATTCCCTCACTGTTTCCTCCTGTTTATCCAGCGCCATGGAAACCACTGGATCCCGTCCATCTCCAAAACTAAGGGCTTTCCTGCAAACTTCACACTCAGGAATCCATGACGTCGCCTCCTCCGCGGCCAGCCAGCTCCGTGGCTCCCTCGGCCGCCAGCACAAGTCCCTGATTGTTCGGGAGGAAAGTCAGGGAGAGGGAGCGATGCGGGCGACGGCGAGGAGAAGGGGGTGGGGGCGTGGGAGTGTCCAAGTCGGCCTTGCAGGAGCTCCAGGAGGCTGTTTGCAAGGATTGCTCCAGCCGCCGCCTCCCTAGCACGCTGCAGCTTCGCATAAATCATGCCCAAGACTCCCAACCCCCCCCCCCCCCCCCCCCCCCCCCCCCGTTTTCCAAGCGGGCATCTCTCCGAGAAAGCCGCCCAGGGCTCAAATCAACACCCCAGGTGGTCGAGACCCCCGGACACTGACCCAGGGGCCCTTCCCAGTCCCTCGGGGCCTCTGGCTGCCCAGATTTTTGTGCTCAGGGCTGAGGGGGAAGAGGAGGGAGGGGGGAGAAGGCGGGGGGAGGGGGAGGAGGGAAAAGAAATAAATAACGGTGCCTTATGTCAACTCTCCAAGATTTTTTTTCAAAGAGGTCTATTTTTAGATTCATTTAGAAAACCCAAGGTTTGCAGTGATGCTCAGAGGCTCCAGCAATAATGAAATGGCCACAGAGACGCGGAAACCAGGCAACCCATGTGTTTACACATGCTCTGAATAAACAGGAAAATAAAGGGAAGGGATGTCATGAACTTTGCACAGCCTCCAGAAGAAGGTCCAGGGGATGCCACGCGTGTCTCCCGTCAACAGGCCACAGACCCCGGAAGGCCGGTGGGGAGGTCCTGCTGTCAAAACGCTTTTTCTGAACATAGCCTGGATTTGCCTCTTCACCCCCGCGCAGGGTGGGGAATCGGGGGCCCCCAGATAAAGCCAGCTTTGAAAACAGCCCTTTCAGATGCTGTTGTGGGCTCTGATAAAACTGGGGGCTGCACCAAGGCTGGTGACGCATCAGCCCCTCCCCACTTTCTTACAGACAGACTTGAACTTGAAGACACATTGGCTTCATCCGGGGGACCACTCTGTATTCCATACCTTGACCCACAAAAGCCTCGCTGGGCTCTCAGACATGACGACTCCTGCTGGAGACGCGGTCCCACAAAGCCCCCGAGCCCACCCACCTCGCTTCAAAGCCCGCTTCAGCCAGGGCGGCCTCCATCTGAAGTAACACTGTCCCCCCAGAGGGCAGCCATACCTGCCCACCTACCATGCTACCTTACCTCAAACACCTTGCAGCCACCCTAGAAGCAGGGGAGCCTTCTCCCCCACTTTCCAAAAGAGAAACCGAGGCACAGAGAAGGCAGAAGCCTTGCCTGCTAGTTTCCTCGGCAGATACTGGAGTGCAGCCTGGAAGGCCATGGAAGAGATTCTTTTCAAGGAACCCTACTGAGGAAGCCCCATCCCCTGAGGACTCTGTACTCCATCATCTGAGGCAAGAACAGGGTGACCAACCGTCCTGGTTTGCCTGGGATTGAGGTGGTCCCTGGGAGGCAGGACTTGCAGTTTTAAAACCAGGAAAGTCTTGGGCACAAATGAAACTCAGCACTCAACTTCCTTTCGCAGTGATCCACGCGGCAGGCAAACCTATAAACCTTCGTCTCTGAAGACAGCCACCATACATAGCAGTGCTCTGAATAGCAACTCCTAACTCAGCACCTACTATGTGCCAGGCCCTGAGGTAGGGTCCTCCATCAATTCCTGTCCCTTGACCCCCTGCAAAGTAATACATTGACACTGGGAGGGCTTAGCCCAGCACTGTGTGCGAGGGTAGCCTCTAGCCACATGTGGCTCTTGAAATTTAATTAACAATTAAATAAAAGCTAAAAGTCTGTTCTTTGATGCATGAGCCATATTTCAAGTGCTCAAAAGCCACAGGTGGCTAGTGGCTACCAAGTTGGACAGCACAGAAGAGAACATTTCCATCACTGTAGAAAGTTCTGTAGGGCAACGGGGGCTTAGGCAACCTGAGAGGCAGGATAAAGTGCAGTCTCTAGAATCAGATGCCTGGCTCTGCCATGGAGTCACTTACCCACTCTGTAAAATGGGGACACTATTAGGGCCTTCCTAAGAGTTGATGTCAGGATGTGATGCTAAGAACATGAAGGCATATGATAAATGCTTAAAATGTATATATGCGTGTATATACATGTGTGTGTGTATAGGGTTAGATAAGATCTTCTGGAAAAATCCGAACGAAATTTTTGGCCACCCCAATACTTTAAGCCTTCCTACACTCAAGGAGTGAGTGGTCATTAAGCCAGGATTAAGACTGTTCGACCCTGCAGTCCATGCCCTTCAACTCCAGGCTGCCCTTTGTTAAACTCAGCTGCATCCAGGGCATGAAGCAGCCTTTTTGCAACATCTAGTCCATTTTACCATCCCCCTGAGCTTGACGCTGGGAGCCGTGTTTACAGATGAGCAAACCGAGGCTCCGTGAGTTGATGTCCACACAGTCAGTCCAGATCGGAACCCAACTCTGTTTGGCCACAAAGCCCATGTTCTTGGCACCACAGCCCCTGCCTCCCAGAGGCCTCCCTGGGAGCCGAGGTCTTGGAGGCCAGAAGCAAGGCAGGAAATGAGCACGCTGGGCCCTCCTCTGCCAGACTCATTATCGGGGATAATTTTAGACTCAGTCCCACCCAGGCTCAGGCCTCAGAGGCGAGTCCTGGTCTCCACAGGTGCCGAGAGGGGGACGCCTTTTGGAACTGGGTAGAATAAGCATTAGGCACATTTTTATAGAGCCCACTCTTTGTCACAGTTAAGCATTTTTCCCTTTTAAAGCACGTTAATACTATAAGGAGTGGAGCCGGGGTAGTGGTAGCTGAGTCACCTAATTTGCCCTTATGGGCTGCAGGTTTCAGCTTCTTAGTTTAGCTGCTCTTAGGTTCCTCAGACAATTTCTTTCCTCTCCCAGTGCCAGGGCAAGAAATATTTTGTCCTTTTGAACTGAACCACCCACTGTTTTTCACTTCTCTCGAGCACTCTCCCTTTTTTTAAGGGATGCTGGGTGGGGGGGGAGAGCTTCCGCCCACAAAATTATCCACGAAAACTCCCCAAAATAGAAGCTCTCAGCTGGGGTGGGAACGTGCCAGCATATGAGGAAAAAGGAAAGAGAAGCTGAATCAAAGCAAATAGAAGGCGTCCAGGTGGCGATGGGGAGAAAGGTCCAGGGAGACTGCAAGACACCTGGGCTGAAGGAGACCTTGAATCACCGGGGAAGCCTTTTATTAGAATCTCTTCCCTCCGACAGCCTCCCAAATAAGAAACGCAGGTATTTCTGCTGAGACATCACTTACTGGTGCTACCCAGACAACTGATTCAACACCAGGAATATTTAAGAGGACTTGGGCAGCTTCAAGGAGAGAACCCACTGGTCCTCTCACTGCGTTTATAGCCCAAGTGTCATCCTCACCTGTCGGTCACCTTGACCGCCAACCCCTTCATGGCTGGAAGGTAGACAGCAGTTAGAATTGGTCTGGACTCCCACGTGTCTCAAACACAGAAAGTGGGACAGACCCAGATGTATGAAAACCAGAATGGTGAGGGTTACTGATCTCTTATCACGTGACCAGTTACTGAGTACTTGCTGTGGGGCAGGTATGAACTCATTGACTCCTCTCAATAATCCTAGGATTATCATTTTACAGAGGAGGAAACCAGCACAGAGAGGTTATGCAGCTTGCTCTAGGTTGCACAGCCAGTAGATGGCAGAGATGGGATTAGAACCCCAAGCACCTGACCCTAGAGCCCGGGTTCCGACCCACCAGGCAACGCTGCCTCTCAAGTGTCAATTCAGTTGCTCCACTGGATTATAATTACCTTTAGCATAAAGTCCAGAATCCCATATGTGGTCTAAGACCTATCAAATTCACCCCACCCCTTCCAGCCTCATCGCTCACCTCTGACGCCTTTGAACTCCAGAAGTACTCAGAGGCCCCAATCGTCTGTGTCCTTCCTCGCTGTAGGGCCTTCCAGCGGGCTGCTTCCTCTCTCCTCCTATCCCCACTCTTTTCTCTTTACTTGGGTAATTCCACGGGCCTCCAGTGGGAGGAGGGCTTGCCTTGGATAGCATTTCTTTGGGGAGGTTGCAAGCTTCCTCATCTGTAAAATGGAGCCATACCAACGTCTTAGGGAGACATGAGGATGTGATGACGTTGTGTCTAATGAAACACTAAGTGCAGTGCCTGGTATAAAGGAAGCACTCAATAACTGTACTAAAATTACTATCATCTTGCCACTACTTACAGCAGTTATGCAAGATCCATCAAAGATACCATTTCAGAGATTTCCCATCCCTCTTAGAATACAATCCAGATACCTCACCATGGCTGTCATAGCCAGCCTCTAAGAAGGTCCCAGTGGTGCCCACCTGGGCATTCTCGTTCTTGTCCAGGCCCTCCCACCCTGTGTAACAGTAGGACATTGCCACAATGGCGGCATGTGAATACTGAGGCTAGGTTATAAAAGAAGTGTGGCTTCTGCCTTTCTGTCTTGGATCACTCACTCTGGGGGCAGCCAGCTGCCACGCTGTGAGGACACTCAAGCAGCACTTGGGAGAGATCACATGGTGAGGAACTGAGGCCTCCTGCCAACAGCCAAGATTTCAGATGATGCAGCCACAAGGACCAACTAAGCTGCTCCAGGCCCACAGAGATATTACATGCTTGTTCCTTTAAGTGCTAAGTTTGGAGGGAACAGCAAACTAATACGAAGGCCTCCAAGACCTGACCCAACCCACGTGTCCAATCTCATCTCCCTCCCTCTCCCATTCACTCACCTGCTCCAGCCTCACGGTCCTTTCCTACCTGGTCCCGCCTCGTGGCTTTTGCGCTTCCTTACCCCTTTACCTGGAACACTTTGTCCCATGATCTCTCATGGCCAGTTTCTTTCATCCTCTTGGTCTCAGTTCAGATGTCACCCTATGAACACATTCTTCCATGACCTTCATCTCTAAAATCTGCTCCTCTGCCCTAAAGCCCAACCCCACTCCACAAATCTCAATCACAACACCTGTTGTATTTCTGTAGCGCATTCACCACTTACCACAAATAAATTACATATTCACTTGTCTATCGCATGTCTCCCCTGCCTCCCAACTAAAATATAAACTCTACAAGGGCAGGACTTTGTTTTATTCACTGCTGCCTCCTCAGCACCAAGAACGATGCCTGGCATATGGCTGGACCTCAAAAAGCTTTGATGAGTAAATAACAGAATGTAAAGTTGTCTCGTCAGTTTGTTTACTTGGTTATGACTCAGACTAGGAAAAGAGGACCATGCCTGTCTTACTTGGGGCTTGGAATGACATCTGGAACTGGTGGGTACTCAGTAAATCATCCTATCATATGTCTACTGAGTGATGTCTCTGTGACAGGCTCCCTCCCAAGCCCTCCTTATATACCAATTCATTTGGTCCTCACGACAACTCTGTAGGAGGAAGACTACTGTTATCCCCATTTTGCAGGTGAGGAAACTTAGGCACAGAGACCCAAGGTCACCAAATAGTAAGGAGCAGACAGCGTGAACTTGGATAGTGGCAGCCTGGCCCCGGAGCCGTACTCCCAGGTCCCTTCAAGGTTTGTCGAATGAATGGCAGGCAGGCCTGAGTGTCTGGCCACCTTTTCAGCTGGCCAGGGAGGACCCTCACTCCGTCACGTGGCCGAGGAGACGGATGAGATGCTCAGCTGGGGTTGGCAGGGAAGAAGGAACGGGGTGGTGGCTGGGTAGCTGGAGAGGCTTTCCCCGTTTCCAAGCGATGGAAAGGTTCACCTCATCCGGAAAGAACTCCCAGTTCCCTGGCTGTGGCAGGGAGCGAGGTGTCTCCCCAGCCTGGTTCATTTTAAAATACATTGTCTTGCTTTTAATAGCCTCCCTGATCTGCTCTTGGAGGTTCTCATGACTGACTCTTCCCAAAATAATACCCAGCACCGCTTTTTCCAACTCAGAAGGGCTGAATCTTGCTACCTCCCAATCAGCCACTGGCTGCCAACCCAGAGCCCTGGTTATCCCAGGGTCCCTCAAGCCGGAATGTGACCCAACAGGGAGATTTCCGAGGCATTTGGAGAGAACCCCCGGCGTTCTCTGCCAGCTCACCGGGCTGCTGACAGCGAGTTTCCAGCGAGAGCCTGCCCCTCCGCGGGGCTCCCTCCGCTGCTGAACCGGGATGTGACAAGAGGCCAGCGGCAGCCCTCGGGACGCCCCAGGCCCGCAGGGTGGGGGAAGTTTTTCCTAGAAGCTGGAGAGCTGACGTGGAGGGAGAGGGAATCGGCTTGGCTTGGCTTCCTTCTGCCGGCAGAAGAAAGAGAAAGGCAGGGAGAAGGAAAGGTTTATCTCGTTTGCATTCTTCTGAGAGCTAAGCTTGAAACATTCAGGCCTTTTGTTTAAAAAAAAAAAAAAAAAGGGACTGAGGTGCATATACCTAGAATTTTTCTCCTCATATTTTAAAAATCAGTAGGCCTGTCTTGTTGCTTTGTTTATTCGTTTCACAAATATTGTCACATACCTGCAATATTCTGGGCACTGGAATGCAGCCATGAGAAAAGCAGATATAGGATGCTGTCCTCATCGGGCTTACAGTCCAGGGGGGAGATCAAGAGAGAACACATGAATACAGACGACATGGATGAGTGGTGATATATGCCAAGGAAGAAACAGAAAGTGGAGCTATGATGGGGAAAGGAGCCAGTTTTAACCAGGGTGGTCAGGGAGGGCTTCACTGAAGAGGTGACACGAGCAGAACTGAATGAAGTATGAGAACTAGCGATGCAGCTAGCTGGGGAACTCATTCAGAACAGAGGGAACAGCATGTGCAAAAGCCCTGAGGAAGTCTCCTCTATGGTAGTGAACCTGCTGTCACTGGAAATATTCATTCTTTCATACATTCAACAAGTTTTCTGGGCACCTGCCTTGTGGTCCTGAACTTGCTGCTGGGGATACAGTGAGAAAACAAGACAGAGAGTGCATGTCTTTGGGGAACTCTCCATCCAGTGGGGACAAGAAAGGTCAACACACATTACAAAGCAGGGCTCTACTGCTGTGATGGGAGAGGATTGGGGAGCCAAAAAACACATGAGAGAGCAACATAACCTAGTCACGGGGGTGGGGGTGGGGATTGTCAGGAACAGTGTCATCTAAACGGCATCAATAATAATAGTTGCTAAAATTTACTGAGGGTTTACACTTTGCCCTTTTCCAAGAGTTTGACGTGTATTAACTCATCTAATCCTCATAACTTTTGAAAGAAATTCAATTTTATTTTCAAAGATGATGAAAGACATTAAATGACTTACCATAGGTCACATGGCAGAAGAGCCTGGAATCAAACCCTTAAAGAGACAGGACATATGATCCACTTCCCCTTCTCCCCTTCCTGCTAAAATGGAGACTTGATGGTAGGAGCTCAAGCAGCCATTTTGGGCCATGAGATAGAAACTGTGTTAATGAAGACAAATATGCCAGATGGAAGGAGCTCAGGTCCCTAAGGATCATGGTGCCTCCATATCAACCCTGGACCTCCCACCCAGGTTCTTTTCTAAGAAAAATAATAATAATAACTTGTTGAATCTCCTGCTATTTGTGGATCTTTGGTACAACAGCTGAACTTGCTTCCTAGTCAATATGGATTTCACTTTAAGAGTATAAAGACATCAAGTACAGAGACACTGAGTAACATGGATCAGATATGCGCTTCAGAAGATGGCCATGGGTGGGGTTAAGAGGCTCCAGAGGGACTTCCCTGATGGCGCAGTGGTTGGGAGTCCACCTGCCAATGCAGGGGACAGGGGTTTGAGCCCTGAGCTCTAGAGCCCGTGAGCCACAACTACTGGAGCCCACGTGCCTAGAGCCCGTGCTCCACAACAAGAGAAGCCACGGCAATGAGAAGCCCGCGCACTGCAACGAGGAGTAGCCCCTGCTCGCCGCAACTGGACAGGGCCCGCACGCAGTAACAAAGACCCAACATAGCCAAAAATTATAAATAACTTTAAAAAAAAAAAAAGAGGCTCCAGAGCCAGCTGGCCTGGGTGCAAATCCCAGCTCTGCCTCTCCCCAGTTTTGTGACCAAGCTACTTATCTTCTCTGTACCTTGGTTTCCTCATCTACAAAATGGGAGTAATATTACCCAATGGGAGAGCTGTTGTGAAGAGTCAGCACACATAAGGGTGCTTAAAATAGCACCTGGCACATATTAGGGAGCCTTAGGCTCTGTGATGCAGCTGTAGGAAGACAGTCCTTACTTGAGCCCTTTGGTCTCCATGAGGAACTAGAAAAGCAGTTGGAACCTCCCTCTCCCAGGAGACACTGGTAGGTACCTGGGAGCCCAGAAAGATGTCTAGAAGCAGCTCCAATCCTTCATCTGCAGTCAGAGGAAATGGGCCACGAAAGAGAACAACCGGATGGGGCAGTAACTCAAGACAATGCCGCAGGGTCCCGGGGGGCTGCATCTGAGTGGGGCGTGGACCAGGCCACGTTGCAGGAGCCACCTCTGCACAGTCCAGCCCAGTAAGCTGTGCCTGGGAGCCCCGCACGGAAACGCGGCAGGAGAAGCACGCTGCCCTTTCCCCCGCCGGGCTCCCTAGAAGATAAGAAGCCCCAGCTTCCTGAGGATGTGCTCTGAACCTTCCCACTGGCTCCTCTGGGCTTGTCAAAATATTTCTTTGTGGAGCCATCCCGTTTTTCCATTAATAAAGGTATTTTTGGGCTCCTGGCAACAATGGGTGAATGTTACAAAAGAGGTCGGGCCTTCCAAGGTAAACAGAGCTCATCCCGGACCCAAGTCAGCTGGCTCTGGGCTGCCAAGTCGGGGGAGTAGTGTCCTTATTCTGGGGCTCCCTGCGCTCTGAGCTGTGATCCAGCCCAGGCTCTGGGGCCATCTGCCTCTGTGGGCAGGACAGAGTCTCACACTAGAGCAGAGAAGCAGTGCCACGGCTATTCAGGATCCCCTGGGATTTCTTAGTGCAGTGCCTGCCACGTCCATCCATCTCCTGGTTCCAGCTGGTCAGTCGGTCAGCACACAGTTGTTGATGTCCTGCTCTGGGTCCAGTACCACACAGACAGAAAAGACATGGTCTCTGGCCTGGAGGAGCACAAGCCTTGCAGAGTGACAGACGTGGAAGCAGGTAGACCCACAGGTGCGTGGCAAATGTCTCCCTGGGGACAAGCAAAGGGAGCGGGGAGGGGAGCATACAGCACAGTGATGAAGCCTGTGGGCCCTGGGTTCTAATTCAGCTCCACCACTTACTGACCATGGGGCCTTGGGGCAAGTGACTCAAGCTTTCAGTGAGCCAGTTTCCTCGTCGGCAAAATGGGGACAGTAATGAAAGTTAATATTAAGAACATGCTCAAAAGAGAACCGTTCACAGTTCAGGGTTAGCTATTAAATCATTGTTGTTAGAGCACCCTAAACGGCCATCAGCAGAGGGATGGCCAAAGAAGAGGTGGTGCATGTGTACAACGGAATACCACTCAGCCATAAAAAAGAACGAAATAATGCCATTTGCAGCAACATGGATGGACCTAGAGATTATCAAACTAAGTGGAGTAAGTCAGAAAGAGAAAGACAAATACCATACGATATCACTTACATGTAGAATCTGAAATATGACACAAATTAACTTATTTATGAAACAGAAACAGACTCACAGACATAGAAAACAAACTTATGGTTACCAAAGGGGAAAGGGGTGGGGAGGGATAAATTAGGAGTTTGGGATTAGCAGATACAAACTACGATATATAAAATAGATAAACAACAAGGTTCTACTGTATAGCACAGGGAACTATATTCAATATCCTGTAATAAACCATAATGGAAAAGAATATGAAAAAGAATATGTATATAAATGTATAACTGAATCACTTTGCTGTACACCAGAAACGAACACAACATTGTAAATCAAATATACTTCAATAAAAAATAAATAAATCCAAAAAAAAAATCATTGTTGTTAGGTAACTAAAGCATACTCTGTAAAGGAAGCATTTGCCCTCAAAAATATCTTACCAAGTTTTATAGAAACCTTTCTAAATTTCATTACACTTTATAAATTGTTTACAATTTGTTAAAGAAATCAATATTTGTTGAATGAAGAAATGAATAAGTAAATGGATGGGGGGATGGATGGAGGGATGGATGGATGGATGGATGGATAGGTGGACTCAATGTGTCAGTGACGGTATTAGTAATCTATCGCTGCATAATAAATCACCCCAAAACTTAGTGTCTTCAAACAACAATAAACATTTTTTCTCTCACATAAAGTGAGTGAGAAATTCTAGAGCAGCTTGGTTGGATCTTTTACTGCATTGAAGTCAAGATGTCAGCCAAGACTGTAGTTATCTGAAGGCTTGACTGTGGCTGGAGGATCCAGTTCCAAGGAGGCTCCCTCCCTTGGCTGGCACCTGGGTCCTAGGTGCTGGCAGGAGGCCTCAGTTCCTCCCCACGTGGGCCTCTCCTCAGGCTGCTTGAGCATCCTCTTCGCATGGCAGCTGGCCTCCGCAGAGTGAGAAAGAGAACCAGGCAGAACCAGAGGCCGTGACCAGTCCTAGAAGTCACTTTCATCACTCCCACCACGTCCTGCTCCTTGATGCACGTTGCTAAGTCTAGCCCACATTTCAGGGCCAAGGAACAAGGCCCCACCTTTGCCTTTTGAAGGGCAGTGTGTCAGAGAACTCAGATACAGTTGAAAATCACAACAGTGACCAAAGAGATTCCTTAAACAGACCAGAAGGGCTTCAAATACCAGCTTCTACAGACCAAATGAGAATACACTGCAGGAGTCCATTCATATGAAATGCTGGAACAATCCAGACCAATCTGTAGGATGGCAGTCAGAGTAACAGGTGGCTGTGTGGAGGGTGCGGTCAATAGCAAATGGCAACAGGGATGGTCTGTATCTTGACTGGGGGGTTGGTGGTCAACACTGTTTGAACTGTACACTTTAAATGTGCATTTCATTGTACGTAGGTTATGATTTAGTAAAACTGACTTTAAAAAAATACCAGCTTCCTGACTCAGGCAACTAACTGTTCCTACAGTTTCTTTGGTCTAGGTCAGGAGTTGACAAACTATGACCAAATCTGGCCCATTGCCTGTTTTTATAAATAAAGTTTTATTGGAACACAGCCACACACATTTATGTATGGGTCATCTCTGGCTGCTTTCCTGATAAAATGGTAGAGTGGTTCAACTGGGTTGCAATAGAGATCAGATGGCCTGCAAAGCTGAAAATATCAACTATCTGGCCCTTTACAAACAAAGTTTGCTGACCCCAGCTCTAGAGAAAATTAGAAACTTATACTACTTTAGATACATTCATTTTCAGGGCCAAATGGATCCAGTTTCCTAATCTTTTTACCCAAAAACTGCCCGGCTCCCATGTGTGCATGGCAACTTCTCCCAGAAGCAGGCAGATGTGGGAAGATCCACGTTCTCCAGGAGATCCCTCAATTTATTCCATTTGGGAACCATCTGATGTTTCTTTAGAAGCTTTTTCTGCAACCCACTCTTTAGTGTCTGGGAGCTCTGCCTGGGCTGGTGAATCAAGAAGATGGTCATCAAGTAGGACCTGGTCTCATGGAGCAGAAGCTGATGACATCACTCCTTGGGGAGTGTTTATATTCCATGAACTATGTTTATCAACATTCAGCCAGCCTGCCTTCCGTCCTTCCTTCCTTCCTTCCTTCCTTCCTTCCCTCCCTCCCTCCCTCCCTCCCTCTCTCCCTCCCTCCTTCCTTCCTTCCTTCCTTCCTTCCTTCCTTCCTTCCTTCCTTCCCTCCTTCCCTCCCTCCCTCCCTCCCTCTCTCCCTCCTTCCTTCCTTCCTTCCTTCCTTCCTTCCTTCCTTCCTTCCTTCCTTCCTTCCTTCCTTCCCTCCCTCCTTCCTTCCTTCCTTCCCTCCCTCCCTCCCTCCCTCCCTCCCTCTCTCCCTCCTTCCTTCCTTCCTTCCTTCCTTCCTTCCTTCCTTCCTTCCTTCCCTCCCTCCCTCCCTCCCTCCCTCCTTCCTACAAAGACATGCCAATCTGCTGGATTAGTTGTGTGGACCAGGTTCTCTCAAAGCGAGCCCTTTGCATGGTGCTGGCTCAGTCTGTAGTCAGGCAGACGGTGTACAATTGCACTGTCATCAGCTTTAAGAGCAAAACTCATTAAACACCAAAATGGGAGCAATGAATGGGAGGCTATAGGGAGGACACTGTCTGTCACCCGCCTCTCTTCCCAAACCTGAAAAGTCAGAGCATGGGACGTAGGCGACAGACAATCTCCAGGCCCCAATCCCGACAGACCTTAAACCCTGACCGGGGAGGAGGGTCCTGAGGGTGAGAGGGACCTTATGCCGCGGCCTGCTGGGGGCCTCCTGCCGCAGGAAGACTCCCCCTAAATACCCTCTGGCTTTGCCCCTAGCCCTTAACACCCCTTCCTCTTCCTCTGGAAACAGTGCTGCCATTCTTATTTGGGGATCAAACCTTTCCGACTCGCAGTTCATGCTGGTCAGGAAGGACCGAGTCTATGCCAGCTTTGGGGATGTGCATGTGACGTGGGTCCTGCTTATCAGCATCCAGAGCGACTGGCTCAGACCAGTGAGAATCAGCCCCGGGGCTTTAGTTTGAACCAGTAGAGAAGAGAATCTCACCTGCACATTTTCTGTCTTTCCTCCTGAGATAGAAGGATGTAAGCCTGGAATTGCTGTCAGCCTGCGCGGTGCATTGCAATCTAGGTAGCAAGATGTCAGAGATGCGAGACCACAGAAGAGGCCAAGAGACAGGAAGAGATTACGTGCTGCTGACAACACGTGAGCCTCTGAATCCAGCCACGCCTGAAGCCAGAGGAAATTCGTGTAGCTTCTCCCATATATGAAAACATTTCTTTTTCAGGTAAGCTACTTTGAATTGGATGTTCTGTCATTTGCAACATCTCCTATTCCATCCACAGGAGTTTGCAGTCTGGAACTGGGGCCTCAGCTGCTGACAGTGGCCACCTTGTGACCCTGAAGGAAAGCAAGGCCAAACCAAGGGAAACACAGAGAAACGAGGCTGGAGCTTTGATCATGCAGCTCCTGAAACCCTCCTTACCACTAAAGCTCCTGCTAATGAGATGATACACTTCCTTAAGGTTTAAGCCAGTTCCAGTCAGGTTTTGCATTACTTGGGGCCAAAAGTGTGCCCGGTGACACAGTTTTCTTACGTGTAACACAGAGGTGATCACACGTATCTCAAATAGCGTCTGTGAGGAATAGGGACCAGCTGTGTAAAGCTCCAGCCCAGAGCCGACAGACCACGTAGGGACTCGGCAGATGTTCCCTTTGCTTCTGTGACTGATTTTCTTCCCCTCCCTCACAGCTGGCCCCATGCAGGGCAGGCTGGGGGTCTGCCAGGTAGGATGGGACCCTCCCCGTGCAGTGGTCCTTGGCCCCTCAGATGCGATCAAGGGTGACATTTTAAGGGTGAGCCTGGGGACAAGTGGGGCTAGGACTTTACCCAGACCCCCAGTAGTGCATGTCAGTTTACCCACCTTCTGATAAAACAGCCCCCAAATCTCTCTCTGGCAATTCCCCAACCCTCAGTCTATACACTTGGAAGTCTACACACTTGCCTGTGGAGGCAAGATGGCGGGCCCGTGGTGAGGAGATGTCAAAGGATGAGAACTGGTATGCCTAGAAGCAGATCTTAAAAGGACTTTCTCAGGCTTCCCTGGTGGCGCAGTGGTTGAGAGTCCGCCTGCCGATACAGGGGATGGAGGTTCGTGCCCCGGTCCGGGAAGATCCCATATGCCGCGGAGCGGCTGGGCCCGTGAGCCATGGCCGCTGGGCCTGCGCGTCCGGAGCCTGTGCTCCGCAACGGGAGAGGCCGCAGCAGTGAGAGGCCCGCGTACCACAAAAAAAAAAGGACTTTCTCTCTAAAGCTTTTTTTCCCTACCTTCTGATAAGCATCCTGACTCACCATGGCAGTAAGAGCAGTGAAATGGGTGCTATCACGAGAGCTATCTTGAAGCATTTCATTCCAGTTCCCAAATGGAGCTTTATATTGTGTTTGTCATAAATCCACATATTCTCTTCCGGACAACTGGAACTGCAAAGCAGAGCTTGCTTCAACATCTGAGGGCAGGACACTAGGACCCTCACCCTTCTGTGGACGTCCCATAAAAACACACAAAACCAGTGCCTCCACCAGATCCTGTGCATTGTCACGAGGAAACACAGGGCCACCTGCTAAAGATCTGATTAGAAAGCAAGGGGACCACCTTGAGCACAGAACGTGAGAGAACAACTCAGCAAAGTGGTCTTTACAGTGCTAAGCACCGTTGTTATTCTTGGGGATGGTACCACAGACGCCGTCAGAAACTGGATTCTCCAAGACACAGATATTGTGATATTGAGGTTCTCGGGAATCAAAGAGAAATGTTAGCCCATGCCCCATGTGCCATCTGAAAAAATGCAATCTGGTGTGGTCACCAATACAGTGAAATAATCACAAAATGTCTTTTCATATACACATGAAAGAGAGAGAGATGGGGAAGAAAAAGAAAGAGGGAGGGAGGAAGAGAGGGAAGGAAAAAGAGAGGAAGAAAGGAAGGAAGAAGGGAGGGAAGGAGGGAGGGAGGAGGGGTATCATGTGACCAGGGCCTAAACCAATCAGCACATGGAACTCCCCTGACCACTATGATTGGTTCAGGGATGAGCACATGACCAAGTCAGGGCCAGTGTTTACACAAAAGGCCTTCAACCTGGCTTTGGACAGACTCACTCTTCCCTGTTGGAAATGAAGGTGGAGGGAGTTGACCAACGTGGCAACAGAAGGGGCAAAAGCTGGAGTAGAGTCAGTGTGCTGAAAGCAGAGCCAAGAGAGTGAGAGAGAAACCAAATCCCAGTGACAAGGCTGGAACCCCTGAGTCCACCTGAGCCTGAAGTCCACCCCTGGACTTTTCAATAAGAAACTTCTTTTTACTTAAATCAGTTTGTAAGGTTGCATGGGGTATGGGTTAAATTTGAATTTCAGATAAACAACGAATAATAAATTTTTAGCATATGTATGCCCTATGCAATATTTCGGACAACCTTATGCTAAAAAAGTATTTGTTGTTTATCTAAAATTTAAATTTAACTGGGAGTCCTATCTTTTATCTGGCAACCTTACCAGCTTGGGCCAGGTTTCAGATTACTGGTACCCAAGCGTGTCTTAACTGATGATCAGCCCCACACCCTTCAACAAGGGCACCGAGGTGCCCACTGGCCCCAACTCCCTCCACAGACCAGCCCCAAGGCCCAACAGCAGGAATTTGCACTATGTGATTTCTCACAAGGACACCACCCCTGGAAGTAAAGACCCATTGCCAATGTCCTGTTTAGAAATGCCTCCTACGGATCAGGGCTCACCCGGCATCCTCTTGCCTCCTCCCCAGGGCATTATTCTAGGAGGTAAGCAAACTACAGTCTGCATTTTTTTTTTTTTGCGGTACGCGGGCCTCTCACCGTTGTGGCCTCTCCCTTTGCGGAACACAGGCTCCGGACGCGCAGGCTCAGCGGCCATGGCTCACGGGCCCAGCCGCTCCGCGGCATGTGGGATCTTCCCGGACCGGGTCACGAACCCGTCTGCCCTGCATCGGCAGGCGGACTCTCAACCACTGCCCCACCAGGGAAGCCCTACAATCCGCATTTTATAAATGAGTAAACTGAGACGCAGAGGTTTTGTGCTTCACATGGGGTCAGCCATGTTTCTTACCAAGCCTGGTTCCAGGAATCACTCTTCTCAGCAGGAGCTAGGGAGGGAGCTGCTCCCCGAGGGTCTTTTGGAGGGAGCCTCGTGGCCGCTCTCTGGACAGAGGCAGGAGGCCTGGGGTGTCTGAGTCACTCTGGCTGGGATCACAGAAAACCCAGTGGCTTCCTTCCCTGAGGGGTTTCAAGGGCCTGGGCACAGGGTAAGAGAAGGGACTTCATGCTGACCCCAGACAGCCAGGAGAGCGGAGGATGCCAGCAGGTCCCGGGGTGGGGGGCAAGTGTCCCCTCCGACTTCCAGTCTCCTCGGCGGTTCCCAGGCCCCTCTCCTCAAGGGATCCTCATTTTCAACTACGGTTTTGCTTCTTTTTTTTTCTTTCTTTTCTTCTCTCTGTTGTTACCACTTTATAAATAAATAAATAAAGCAAACCAACAAAGCAAACATCTGGAAAGCTTTGTGGAAAATGGCATCTTGCTCCGACGACCCACCCTCCCTGGAGTCAGAATGCAAATGCCCGCAAGATCCACAAGTGGCCCCCAAATGCTCTCAGAGGTGAGACGCAGGCCCCTCTGTTCTCCTACCAAAGCCCTGTCTTCACCTGGGGTCATGTCCTTCCAAAATCACCACCACCTCCAAGGAGGTGGTTCCCAACTCCCTGCCCTGAACAAGTGCCCCATAGGCTCATGGGCCTCCGTGCACTATGCCCAGCACAACCCCAATCCCATCCCATCCATTTCCTCCCACTTGGGTCTCTCTTTTCCACTTGGGCAGTCACTGCTCTACCTTGGACTTACATCTCATTCCTGACCCATCACAAAAGCCTCTTCTCCCCTTGCATCACCTCTTCTGCTTCACTCCAACCAACCCCTCTCCCACCACCACTGCCAAGGGTATCTTCCCAAAGAACAGTTTGGATAATAATATCACTCCCCTGCTCAACAACCCTCTATGGCTCCCCATTGCCTCCTGAAATAAATACCAGCTTCCTCACTATGGTGTTAAACCTTCCTGTGGTGGATGTCTGCTGTTTTGGTTTTCCATCATTCCTTTTCTCTTCTCTTGGCAACTTCCCTCTGGGTTTTCTTGGGGGAAGAGGGAGGAGTCACACATCCCCCCCTTTGAGTCCATGTGGTTTGGGGGCTGCCTTCAGTCTCACATCAAGGAGGGGGTTGTGTGACCCAGGCTGGGCATGTGCCACGTTCCCCTGAACAAAGGAGTTGGTTCAGGGCTGGCCGTGTGAGCCAGGTCAGGCCAACCACAGTCAACACCAGGTTTCTGGCTGGAACTGCTGAGAAAGAAGGGCTCTCTCTGTCTCTGTCTCTTTCTGTCTCTCTGTTGGTGTTGCCAGGCAGGCCAGAAACTGCTGAGGGCCATCTTACCACCACAAGGGGAGAGCCAACTCAGGAGAAAACAGCTGTGAGATCAAGAAAAAAGTGGTCTTTAAAATATCTTAAAAGTCCCTGGATACAGCTGTGCCTGAAGCCAATGCTACCCACTCACTACATCCCTCTTTTTTTTTAAGTTTGAACTAGTTTGACGTGAGTTTCTGTCACTGGCAACTAAGCAATATGGTTTCAGCTTCCTTTCTAGCTGTACTCCCACTATTTCCCTACATGTCTTTATACTTCTGAGAAAATGGCATCGTGAACAGTTAGTGGAATGCACTCCACCTTCCAGCCTCTCTGTCTTTAGTCCTGCTGTTTCCTTGGCTTGAAGTGCCCTCCTAACATCACTGTCTACCAAAACACTAATTCTTCTTTAAGGCGTTTCTCAAGCAAGCTTGCAATCCATGAGAATGTCATAGCTGTCATTGCCTTGCTTTCTGTCCCTGTAGTGCTCTCAAAGAACTTATCACCCATCCCTGAATTCCAGTCATTTGTATACCTCCTATTCCTTCTCAGAGACAGGGACTTAGATGACAAGAAGACATCTTCATTCAGCTCTAAGCACAATGCATGGCACAGAACAGAAGCCCAGGAAAGCATCTTTGCCCTCAAGGCCACCTGGTGAAACGTCACAAGACTCACTCACCTGAAGCCTTGATTTTGTGGCAGATGGTCTGCCTGCCCCACATCTGCTATCACACATTTTCATACCGGTACCCCCATTTTCCTCTGGGGAACCATTCCATCTCCATTCCTATTCTTGTGGCTTAGGTGGAGCTCAGCCCACCTCTCTCTGGCTCCAATAATGACATGTGGCCCAGAGCTGGCCAAGCAGGTCATCTCACACTTCCAGCCACAGTGATTGTCTCAGGGTTGGATGAGGGACCGACCAATGAGATTCAAACCTAGAACTTCTGCTGGAGCTAATGAGAAGGAGCCGCTCTGTGGACTGGGATTGGAAAACTAGTGGGATGTGAGCCTAGGTTCCTGGGGCCACCAGTAGGAGAGGTTCTGCCTGGAAAGAAGCAAACACCAAACCAAATAAAGCCAGGCAATAGAGGCAGATGCCTGATATCAACTTCATCCTAGATCCAGCCATGCCTGAAGCTGACACTACTCTGTACTTCTTAGGTACATGAGTCAATAAATTCCCAATTAATCGGGCTTCTGTTGCTTGCAACCATGAGTCTCAGCTGATACAAGTTCCACATCCTTCTCTCCATCATAATGCCTAATCCAGAACACAAGTGGTCCATAAATACTTAGTCACTGATTAACTGAGGGCAGGACACATTCTCTGCCTTGTCACTGTCCCCTCTCCCTCCACTCCACATCCCCTACTGTTAATCTAACTAAGATCTATCCATCTTTCAAGTTTCAGTTTAACTAGGACTCCTAGAAAGGCCTTTCCTAATACTCTCAGAAAAAAAAATTATGCCTCCCCATAATTTGGAACAGGCAGGAACCAGGAGACTCAAGAGACTCCCTGAGTCTCTCCTGGGCCTCATAACACCCAGGCTTTTCCTTCATAAGACTTCTTACAGTCGGCGATTCCTAATTGTTGGCGAAAGTAGATTATTCTTCTACGTTCATTTCCCCTCCAAACTGCAAACTCGATCAGGTGAGACACTGTCTCTTTTACCACTGCATCCCCAGAGCCTACATGGAGACTAGCACAGAGTAGGTGCCCAGTAAATGGTCACTGAATTAATAAATGCATTGATACCACTCAGAAATCAATTAAAAGATTATGTGACCCATGTTTCTCCATTTGAATAAAGATGGTGGAACCACATACCCTATTTGCACCTGGTCCATTGAAGGAGAGTTCCAGGGAGAACCAGGCTGGGGAAGGCTTGGAGGGAAATTGCCTCTTTGTGCAACTCCACTGGGGTTTTAGCATCTTGAACTTGATCAGAAAGCCCAACACAATTTGTGGTTCATTACTAGGGACCCTAGCCACGCCCTGAAGCAAATGTCAAATTTCACACATTTAATGAACTCCATACTTGAAATATGTGGCCTGTAAAATCTGATTTACACTGCTATTAAAATCCATGGTGCCTAAAAAGGAACGTGAAAAGTATATATTTATGCTTAGAGAAGGGCCTTTTTTTTCCCCCCGAGACGTTAATTCACTCCAAGGTGCATAAACGTTCCCTAAAGCTTTATTCCAATTGCAATATTTCTTTCAGCACCTCAAATTTAGTTACCAACTTTTGAGAAGAGTGGTTGTGTTAGGTCACACACGAGTGGAAAAGTGTCACCATGTAATTGTCAGCTCTCGCAAAGGTAAGCGGAGTTGACAGCTGAGGTGGGGACAGCCCCCAACCTGCACAGCCAAGCTTACTTGGCACCATCATTAAAACGTGCCTTACATCAACATCGGCGCAGCCATCATGCCTGGCAAGGTGAAATTTTTTTTCATTTCAGCCCAAATCCTTACTTACTGGATGCTACCACCTGGTGTTTCTTTCTTCTCCAGGTTTGCCACCGGCTTTGGCACATTTTAGGTAAGTTTCATACCTGGGGCGGCTGAGCTATGTGGCAGGTCACAGATGGCCTCCCTCTGGGGGTGCTCCATGGAGCAATGAGGACACAACTTTTATGGCCACTTCCGGACTGAAAAGGACACCCTGACTCCTACCCCCCCACCTTTTAAGCTCCACTGGTTCAAAGAAATCTGTCCAACAAATAGAGATAAAGCACTGCTGACCCTGCTGGGGTCAGCCAACTGCCACCCCCCCCTCCCTGGTTTCGGAAGAGCAGGGGTCAAATCTGATTGGCCGTCCTCCATTCCCCTCTCGCCAGTGATTGGTTTAGGTGGGCGTGTATCCCAGTACTGACCAATGAGATGTAAGAGGGACTTCCACGAGAAGTTTCAAAGCTGATCAAAACAGATGGCCGAGGAGAGTGTGTCCCGATTTTTCTAAAGTTCCACCAGAGATTCTGAGAGTCACCCTGGTGTGGAACTCAGTGCCTTCATTTCAGAGTGGGAACTGAAGTCTGGAGAGGGAACGTCTTGATCAGGGAGTTCAGTGGCAAAGCCAATATTATTACTGTAATAGACACAGTTATTCTTTGACCACCAAGCATCCATTTGCCTTTTCTTCTTAGGGAAACAAAAACAATCCCCTTGAAAAATTACCTCTTCCCCAGGGCAGACGATCTGGAGGAACTGTAAGTCAAAATACCCGGCTATGTGACCCAAGCTGGATTCACGAGATTCTCCCACCCGGACTTTGACTGTGTAGTGATACGCAGTGGGGTTGGGTGGCGTAGATTAAAAAAGCTGGAGGTGATAAAACAAGCTGCAGGAACTTGACTGGAGGTGGATTAGCTCCTGCCACCTGCATCCCCAGCATATCCTGGTTCCTGCCTGTTCCAAGCCCAAGTTCCAGTCTGAGTCACTCTGCATCCTGGCAATAAATTCTCCCTCCCCGATTCTTGGCTTAGCTTTGCCAGTGCTGATTTTGGTTGCGTGCAAACATGGAGTTGTGACTGATACAGAATGGCTTTATGTGTTCATGCACCATGCCGGGCATTTCACATATATCAATACATTTATTTCTCCCAACAAGTATTATCAATTAGGGACTGGGCACACGTATACTCAGACACATACTCATTTCACAGATGAAAAACCTCAGGTTCAGGGTGCATTATTTGTCCAGCATTTCATAATTAATAAGTTAATAAGCCAGGTCTGGAATATAGGTGTATCTTGCGTTCCTTATCTGTCAAATGAGTTTAATGCCACACGGTTACTGTGAGGACTCAACAAGACAATACAGGTGGAAAACACAGCATACACACTCCCATTTGGAAGCCATGTAGCTCTTAGAAGTCCTTCTTGAGAGGCATTTCCTGGGTCCAGTGGAGATTCTCTCAAGAATTAAGAGAGCTTTCTCATGGGTTGATCCAGCCTCCAAAAGCCACAACCCTGGACTTGGAGAAAGAAATCAGTCATACTTGGGGCAAGCAATGTGGTCTGGGGCATGAGCCACATCCTTGACATCTCTGGTGATGGGAATCCCAGCAGGTCCACTGTCTAAGCTGGCCTGGAAATTTCAGAAAGCACCAAGTTCTGGCATGGAGACAGGCCCAGGGAGGTAAATGGATGCCTTCCTGCTAGACAACAATACTCACTTCCTGCCACTCATCAGCACTGGCCACCATTGCTCTTCTTTCTCTTCCTCGATATGCTGAACACTTCCTGCCACAGGGCATTTGCACGTGCTATTTCCTCTGCCTCAAACACTCTTTTTTCATATCTATGAATGCTGGTTCCCCTCACCTTTCAGGTTTAAGCTCCAAATTCACCTATTCAAGAACACTGTCCCTGGCTACCAAGTCTAAAATAGCCACACACACTCCTCACCCCTATCCCACTCCAGTCTCCCTAATGACATCCTGATTTATCACTGTGAAATGCAGTTACCTTATTTGTTCACTTCACTTATTCACTCCACAGTTATTGAACACTCATCACGTGCCACCTTTTTCTAAGTACCCAGAATAGCAAATAAGTCAAAGAGCATACATTCCACTGGACGATACTGAAAATAACGCTCCAATAGCACTAAGTGCCGAGGACAAATACAGCAGGGTAAGGGGCTAGAGGATGACAGGGCTGTAACGTTAGTGGGGCAGTCAGGTAAGGCCTCTCTGAGAAGGGACATCTGAGCAAAGACCTACATGATGCTTGTTTGTTTCTCCATCTAAGACAGAAGGCACTTCAGAGAGCAGGCGCCATGGATGTCACATCCTCAGTGCCTAGAAGCTGCCTGGCTCACAGTAGGTGCTCGTGGATGTTGAACGGTGCCTCCAGACAGCCCAGGGGCTCTCTTCCTCAGTGACAATATCCCTGCAATGACTCATGACTCGAGGCCTCTACCCCATCCCAGGGCTGACTCTGCTCATAATTAGAAAGTGGGAACAACCACGATGACAGCAGCTAGAAAATGTGGCAATTCCCTGGGAACTGCTATGTCAGGAACGGAGGTAAGGAGGGTCCTTGGGAATGATGAGAGTCAGATAAACAGAGCATTTGTCATCTTCACTGACATTTCTCAACCTCTCATGACATACCATAAAGGAATGCAGCTTGCCGGACAGACTCAGGCTGTTGCTTTTACTGGGAGCCTTGAAGTTGAGGGTTAAAGCGGATTATAGCTCCAAAAAAGCAGCTGCCTCTAAGACCACAGACCTGGGTTCCAATCCTCGCCCCACCTCTTACCTAGGAGCTGTGTCACCTTGAGCCAGTCACTGTATCTCTTAAAACCTTACCAGTAGAAAAGATAACGACCGTCTCCCCCTCTTCAAAAGCATTCTGTATGTGAAGCAATGTGCATAAAACCAGAGCTGCTGTTGAACCAAGACCCCACATACCAGACTAAGAAATGATCTGATGCAAATGAGAACCACAATGAGATAGCACAATGCACCCACCAGAGTGGCTAGTATGAGAAATACTGACAACAAAGAGAATGAATTGACAAGCTACAGGTGGGGGGAAAATTTTTTGCAAATCACGTATTCAACAACATACTTCTATCCAGAACATATAAGGAACTCTCAGAATTCAACAGTAAGAAAACAATCTAATTTAAATGGGGGGCAGGGGGAGGGGGTGGGACATGAACACCTCACCAAAGAAGACATGTGGGTGGCAACCAAGCACATGAAAAGATGTTCAATGTCATCGACAATTAGAAACATACAATTAAAAATCATGAAGAGAGACCACTGCACATCTGTTTGAATGGCTAAAACAAAAGGACTGACAATGCCAAGTGCTGCCAAGGACGTGGAGCAACTGAAACGCTCATGTGTTACTGCCGTGGAATGCAAAAACAGTGCAGCCGCTCTAGACACAGTTTGGTAGGGTTTGTCTTTTAACAGACTTATTAAGATATGTTATATACTATAAAATTCACCCGTATGTGGTGTATAATTGTGTTTTAGTGTGTGTACAGTTGTGTAACCACCATCACAAGCTAATTTTAGAACTTTTTCATCATCCCCAAAAGAAACCCCCTACCCATCAGAAGTCACACCCATGCTCTGACCTTCCCCAGCCCTAGGCAACCAGTAATCTACTTTCTGTCTCTATAGATTTGCCTCCTCTGGACTTTTCATATAAATGTGTAATCATACAACATGTGGCCTATAGGGACCGGTTTATTTCACTCAGCATAATTTCAAGGTCCATCCATGTTGTAGCATGTGTCAGTACTTCATTCCTTTTTATGGCTGGACAGCATTCCACAGTATGGATAGACTGCATTTTGTTTATCCGTTGAGCAGTTGTTTGCACTTTTTGGCGATTGTAAATAGTGTTATGAATATTTGTGTTGCTATGTGACCCTGCTTCACCCTCAGCCTCTCTCAATGATGCTTTTCTCATCTGCAAAATGAAGATGATAACAACTCATAATCACAGAATGAGGGGCAGGTGGGAAAGCACTCTGCAACCGTAAAATGCCATGACACAGCAAGGCCCACTTTTTCAAGTCAGGTTCCTGAATCTTCCAGCATCCACTCTTAAAACTCAATGACCACAACATTGTAAATCAACTACATTTCAATAAAAATTTTTAAAAGAAGAAAATTTCAATGACTTAATGCCACCGAACCGTATACTTTAAAATGGTACACTTTGTGTATATTTTACCAGAATAAGAAAACAAACTCAAAGTCACCACGGGCCAGGTCCTGGGCTGGCTGAGGACAAAACCGGAAGTCAGTTCCTCCCAAGCCACCTCTCCACATCCCCTAAGAGCAAAGCCAGTGAGGAAGCACCACCCACGTGGGCTCCAGTCACCCCCCTCCCGCTTCACTTCTCTCAAGCCTCTTGGTTTATTTTTTCAAACTCAAGCAGATTTTGCCTTCTGCTCTATTCATGAATTTGTTTTCATGTGAAAAAAATGTGTTAAATGATTTGCCAATTCAATGACTGCCTGCCTCTCATTCTCCATCCCAAATTGCGCAGTCAGTGGAGTTTGAGGGACGTCCTCTTTCTCCTTTGGCTACATCTACCCCCAGCCCTGAAGGGGTGTAAGCCCCAGCTAGGGATGCCCAGGCCAGTCCAGCATAAGGTGGGCAGGTTCGTGTCCCACGCGGGGAACAGGAGCCACTCAGAGCAGGGCAATTTCAAGGGAAAGCACCTGCAAAGCCAAGGAGAGGCGAGCAGAGTCAAGGTGGGGTATTGCCTCTGTGCCCAAACTTTGAACTCTTTTAAGGACTCTATCCAGACGGGTGACCTCAGTGTTCGGAAAAAACATGCACGTGAACCCATCTCTATGAAGGACCTCGAGCATCGGGGAGACGGCCTCCCTCCATCTGCAGCCCGCGCTCCCTCAGAGGTCTCAAGGGATGACAACAGCTGTGCCATGAGCCCCGTTGCTGGCTCTCACAGGTGGTGTCCCCAGTCCTAAAAACAGGCAGGGGACTGAAGCTCAGAGACTCTAAGGAATCGGCCCCGTATCACTCAGTAGGTGTGGGACTGGGTATTCAAACCAAGTCTGTCTCGATTCCAGCTGGGGCCATGGCACGGCGCCCTCTGCTGCCTCCCCCTACCCCCCGCCAAATTCCAGCCCGTCTCCTAAAATGTCATTGCATTCATTTCTACTCCCGCCCACCATTAGGCCCAGAAGAAAGGTAGTGCATTCTCTTAGCGTCTCCCTTAAGTATGAAGCCATTTTAGAGCAAAAGTCTCCACGCCTGCATCAGGCAGCCTGGCTAGCGGGATTTTTTCTGGCCTGATTTTCTCTAATTCTGGTGGTGATGAGCTGCCTAATGAAATTACGCTAAGTTTTGTGCATAGCGAGTAGCATCTTACATGCTAATTACTGGCCACGTCTTTGAAGAATTCCTGTGCGATCTCCAGGGTAATCAACTCACCTCTTTCCTGGGATCTGATTAGTAGTTGGGGCAAACTGGAGCCCCCGGCCCCGGCCCCACTCGAATGAGCAGGGCTCTGGATGTCGTTAGCTACTCCAATTGCCTTCTAAAAAATCTGTTTCACATAAAAGGACAAATGAGAATGAGTATTTGCCCATCTTTAAGACACTAACTACATTCTTTTCCACAGCCTGTTCTCGTTATTATTTCTCTCTTCAGGAGGAATTTGAACACAGCCTGGGTTCCCGCACGCAGTTCATGGCTGCAAAGCGCTTCCTCTTCGAAATCCGACCCAAGTGGGCATATTCTGGAAATGTGGCAGCTTCGAAGAACGTGACCCAGTTCATTCTTCTCTACTGGTTCTCCCTCCAGACTCACCTTCTAAGTCGGAGGTGGCCGGCTTTCCAGGGCTCGCCCAAGAACAATCACCTCTGCCCGCTGTGCCCCAGGCAGGGCTGAACAGAGACCCTTTGTAGTATTTGCTGGAAAAGCAAGAAGAAACTTCATCCAAGGACCGCCTTCTTCTCCTCTTTATATAATAGTTAGTGTCGTTTATGCCAATAAAGTCACGCAGAAATACTGGGCATGGCAGTGGGTTGATTCCAATGGGAGGGGTCTCGCCCCAACCCCCTTGGAACACAGAGGTGGAAACAAAGACAGGAAGGGATGGGTCGGTGAGTAGCAGGGAGAGAGTGAACTGGGGCCCCTTGGACAGAGTTCAGGTTCTGACATAGTTCGTGGGCCAACTTTAATAATGCTCGTTTGGTTCTCATACAGCACTCAGTCTGAATGCCATGGACTGCAGGCCCTACCTGCCTCCCCGCCCCGCCCTCACCTCCTCCAACCTCCCTCTTGGTCTCAGCACTCTGGCGATGTGCCCGCCTTTCTGCTCCTCCGACACGCCCCAGCCTCTCCAACCCCAGGGCCTTTGCATACCCTGCTGCCCAAACACCATTTCCCCCAGAGCTTCCCACAGTTCCCTTCCTCTTATCCTTCAGGCTTCTGCTCCAGTGGTCCATCCCAAAGGGCCCTTCTCTGACCCCCATCACTTCCTCTATCCATACTTTAACCATATAATCACTCTCTTCTTCTCCCTCTCCCTGCTTTCTTCAGAGGACATTAGAGTCTGTATCTGTACGTCCACTGTCTCTCCCCCACACAAGAAGATAATCACTATGAAGGGCAGGAACTGTCCCTCTCGCTCTCCACTGCTGCTTCCTGCCCGAAGAACAGTACCCAACACATAGTAGGTGCTCAGTAAATATTTAGTGAATGAATGAATGAATACATCAGCATATTCCACACAACTCCCATCCCTCTTTCTGGATTCTGCAATCTTCCTTGAAGAAAAAAAAAATATTCCTGGGCTTATCTGGACCCAATAAAAGAAAAAATGTTCTTCTCTTAAATCTCTTGAAAATGAACAGCAGAGGCTTAGGAACACGAAGTTCTCAGTGTAAGCAAACAGAACCTGCAGGCTGAGTTCTAAGAAATGAGACCTGGCTGGTCACCGAGCATAGGGTGTGGGGCTGGTGACTTCACATATGATTCAGTTATCCCCAAATTTTAAGGGGAATCCATTTCAAAATCAAAACCTCAGTAGGGAAAGTGGAGGGTGGCTTTGCTTTGGCATTCTTACGAGAAGGCAGGCCTTCTGAAAAGATGCTACGTTGTAGATAACTCATCCACAAAAGGGGGAGCAGGAGGGAAGGGGAGAAACCCCAGGATCGGGCATACTTCTCTGCTAAGGCTTCAGATGAAAACCGATCCGGGAGTGCGTGATCCTCCAAAAATCTGCCAGCCCCCAAAGTACTTAAGTTATCCCTCCAACCACAGCCACATGGAGAACGAAATTAAATCCCACGGAAAGATTTGACTTTTTTTTTTTTTTAACATTATGCAATGTTTGGATGAAAAAGGGGGGGGGATATCAGAAGAAGAAAAAAAAAAAAAAAACTCGTTTTCCCAGAGTTTAGCAAAGCTATTTCTAGCTTTTAACGATACATTTCACCATCACTTCAAGGGTAGTTTTGAGAGGCGCAAAGGAGGGGCTGTTCTGTTATGTAACCCATTTAAAGTAGGAAATTAGCAAGTCCTGAATGAATTCTGTCACTGTGCTCCACCTTGTGGAAAGTTTGGAGCGACTACAGTTCTATTTTGAGGTGAGCAAATCCATCATTTACAGATCAGCTCACAAATACTGCAGGGTTTCATGTCACCCTGAAAAGTTTCATAACAAAAACAGTTAAAGTACTTGAGGTGTTGGGACATTTCGTCTCTAAACCTTATGAGCCTGAAGAGTGCGGAGGGCAAGGATTCCCAGTTGCCAATTATTCAAAAATGCAAATAGCTGAGATCAAATAAATATTCATCTCACCCCCGCCCCCAGCTTTTTTTCTTTCTTCTTTTTTTTCCCCAAGCTAAGTCCAGCAAAATAGTCTGGTCAACAACATAAAAAGAAATGTCTGTTTTTAACGGAGCCGTTGGCCATGAAATAAATTCTGAAGCTATGAAAGCAGCGTCTTGAAACATAACAGTTAGGTATGCTGGGCCCGCCAGGCTGGAGAAAACAGGAAACAGAAATGTCTTTTGATCCTCAAGTTCCCCCTAGTGGCTCGGATGGAGGAGTGTCTGCACATTCATGGAATTTCACAGCAGGTAAAAGCGGTCTGAAGATTTTACATCGACGGCACGCGGCTAAGGAAAAGTACTGCCCTCTGCTCTTGAGCGCATGCATCCTCCACGTGCCCGGGGAGCCGCTCTTGACTGAGGCACAGCTAATGTACAATCTCCTCTCGACTCCATAAACTGAGAACGGTCCTCTCAGCGGAGAGCCAGGGAGAGGAAGCCAGTAGCCCGCACCGCAAAGAGCTGCTAATTAAAACATTTGGCCAGTTGGATGTGTAATCAGCTTCTTGAGACGAGTTTACAGCTGCTGGGCTCCTTTGGAAACGAAGACAGACTCTTACAAACGGCAAAACTGACGCTTGCAGATTGCATGTGGGTTTCTCAACCTCAACACTTTTGACGTCGGTTTGAATGATCCTCTGCTGCGGGGCTGCCCTGTGCAGTCTTCATTAGACGCCAGCAGACCACCACCCCTCCAAGTTGCGAGAACCAAAAGTGACTTCAGACATTGCCCCATGTCCCCTGCAGGCCACAGTCACCTCTGGCTGAGAATCACCGGATTAGATGAATAAAATACCATGTCCTCTGTATCCTATACAATAGATTAAAAACCTCTTTTCCCTAAAATTTAAGTGACTGGGTTCCTAAATCTTCTATCACTTGATTATAAAAAAAAAAAAACTATACAAAGCAATCGAAGACTGGGTGTATAAATACAATATGAATCATAAAATATGTTCGCTTCTTTTATATAGATCACTTTTTGAAATTCTAACATATCTGGAATAGACAACAGTACAGAATAATAAATAATGCATGGGTTTGGGGGGGTTTTTTGCTGAAATTAAAATATTCTTTACCTGGAGAAAAAGCTATTTACATTTTATGTACCATGAGATACATACAACATAGCATTGTAATAACAAGCTCTCATTTTGACACCAGAGTTTCACGTCCCTGCACAAATTAAAATGCTCCCCAAAGGCATAAAGTACACAAGCTTTATTGGGCAACAGCAACGGGCCACGCTGGCAGACAATGAAAAGAGAACCGCTCAGAATCTCGCAGGATCACATGGTGTGTCATCACAGGATCAAGAATTTAAATCACCTGGGAGCTCCTGCTAAATTAAAGCTCTGTACTATCACTTCCCTCTAATCAAAAAACGCTGTCCTGGTGAGTATTTGCCATGAGGATTACAGATAATCTACTAATCAGGACGTCAGAGTCCCAGAGGAATTCACAGTCAGCCCCATGGCAACAAAATAATAAACGAGCCACAATTTTTGTTTTTTTTTTTGCAAATACCACGCCCCTTCCCCACCTGCCCCCCAGCAAACACACTATTCACTGACATCGCCCAGTGACACCAACAGACTGTGTCTCCAACCATACTGTGATGGAGAAGACAGATTCCCAGGAACGCCTGCGCTGGTGTGAGAAGATGCTGAGCATCTCCAAGTACTGCAGTGCTGCTCACGTGCTTATCGGTTCCATCCAAGAGCATAATAGATATATTTTTCCAAGACACAATGGACTTAATTAATGGAAATATTTCCTAAGACATATATATAAACGACCAAATAAAAAGCTTTATGTTAAAAGAAGGGGGGAGAAATAAAGTCTGTTGTCTTTGCAAAGCTCCTTGTATATTTCTTAATGAAAAGCAAAACTGTGAGTGATAGGATTTTAACGCAGTGAAAACCAAGTATGTCTTCAAAACACTTGAGGTGACATCACATACTCACACATACACACGTTGCAAACACACCAAAAAGATCCAAGATAAAAATGGCTGATAGGTGTTGGCCTTGAGTAAGATGGAGCAGAAGAACACGTAGGTCCCATCTGCAATTCTGGCGCAGGTTTAAAATGCTGCCCCATAAAGGCGCAAGGGCATTCCTATCCCCACCCCGGGAAAAACAAAACAAAGTATAAAAGCAAAAGTCTAGAGAAAGAAAAACAGGCATGATCGTGTCAATTTCCAATGAGCACAAAAGCCCAAAATACATTCAAAAGTACTGTCACAGGGCTTCCCTGGTGGCGCAGTGGTTGAGAGTCCGTCCGCCTGCCGATGCAGGGGACGCGGGTTCGTGCCCCGATCCGGGAAGATCCCACATGCCGCGGAGCGGCTGGGCCCGTGAGCCATGGCCACTGAGCCTGCGCGTCCGGAGCCTGTGCTCCACGACGGGAGAGGCCACAACAGTGAGAGGCCCGCCTACCGCAAAAAAACAAAAAACAGAAAAAAAACTGTCAGCATAACCTAAATTTTCAGTGGAAAACATACGGAGGAAAGGGTAAGCAGATGTTGGTATTTAAGATCACTGCTACGAAAAAGGGCTTCACTTAAGGGAAGCGAGTCTGGGATCTGGCTATAATAAAGCTGAAAGTGGGAGGAAGCCCAGCTCTGGGCCTCCCAGCTCCAGGTGGCTGTAAACAGATGCTCTGCTCCAATCTCAAGATGCTCCCTGGGATGCCCTTCGTCGCTTTAGGGTGAAGTCCTCCGCCCCAAGCAACCCAAGTAAGTGCAGCCGGTCTCACGGAGCACCGTAAGCAACACACACACGCGTGTGCACACGGAGCACCGTGAGCAGCACACACACGTGTGTGCACACTCTCCAATTAGCACTGAAACGGGCAGATGCAAGAGATCACTCAAGATGGAGACACTTGTCTGGTCATTTTCCTAGAGAAAGGGAGGGGAAAAGAGACACCAAACAGATTCCTCGCTTTCCCACACACACAACCATCACCAAAAAATATAATAAAAAGAATCATCAAATAATAAAATTAAGTTACTCCGACAGAAATACCTAACGTTGTCAAAGCGCAGGGGGAGGTGTAACTTTCACTTTGAGGGAAGTGTTTAAACAGCGCTGATGGTGTGCCAGGGGCCTCTGGCTGCCGGAGACTTGGGGCCACTGAGTTCCAAGGCGAGGGGACCTCCAAGGTGTCAACGGTGTTTCCCAAGTTCCTTCCAGACTGGTGAACGGAATCCTTATGCTTTTTAGGAATTCAGCAGTTTCCTTAAAATGGCTTGGATTTCTTGTCTGTGTCTTTGTCTTCTCCCCACAGCTAAGCTAACACGGGAAGTGCCTGTGTACGCAGATCCTCTGTTGGGATTATGGGCTGATGTGCGCACGTCAGGATCGTGTACACTCAGCTGACTCGTGGCTCCCGCCACGTGGGTCTCCAGAGTTTGAGAAGCACACGTGTGTTTTCCTAGACACTCCGGACCCCGGAAGGTGGTGGGAGCAGGCTGCCCCCTGGCAGGGTGGCTCTCCAACCCGGTCACGGTCCCCACTTGCATTTCAGTCCCTCTCACCCTTGGCCGCCTCCACCAGGGTACGGTCGAAAGGCAGAACGAGGGGGTCTGTTGACGGCACAAACGCACCTGCGACCTCCAGGCACAGCTTCTTCTGCTCCTCTGGGATGCCTTCTCCCTCCCAGATGCCAAGCAAGAGTTTAGGTGTTGACTTTCAAAGTCAACCCAAGCACCTCGATCAAAACTGGGAATTAAGGAAAAGACCAAAGAGACTATCTTCCTTCCTTGTCACTGCTGGAAACATCCAAAAATTTCCATGAGACCTACCTGTAGGAGCCATCACCTGTCTGTGAACAAGGTCAAGTTCAGGGTTTGAGAGCTGGGAGTAGAAGTACCTTTAGACTTCCGGTTATACAGGCTGACTTCCAAGAAGACAGACAGGTACAAAAACGCTGAGCACAACGTCCTCTCACTCCACCTCTGAAATCACATAAAATCACCCAGCAAAGACGTCAGACCTGCTCGCCCCTTCTCAAAGTTTTGGACAAAGATCCTCTTCCTGAATAACCATTCATTCAATACAACATTTACTTCCCGTAAATGTTTTCTGTGTGGCAGAAATGGCTGGGACAGAACGGGAAAAATCCTGCAAGACTGCAGAATCTTAAAACTAAAATAGAAGTGATGTCATAGCCAATTTCGCAGTGCCTGCAACTTACTGTCATTCTATAAAGTTTTAAAAGGGCAACAGAAATACACGAGCATATCGAGTGCTCCAAAGTCAAGGGCCTCGTGTCCCCAGCTCTCCAAGAGCAGGCTTACCCTAGAGTGGTAGCCATAACTTACATCTCTGAAGCACATGAAGAAGAACCAGGCTGAAGGGCTGGAGGGTATGTACTCATAAAGAATTAATCACAAATCTAAGATCTCGAGCACGATCAGCTCTTGCAGATCCACCAACCTAATCCTCTGGCACACACATGTGGCTTCTGCCAGGAGAGACGTGAAAACCCAAGAAAGCTTTGCCGGGCCACATCCAGCGCTTGAAAATTCTCTTCTTCCCCTGAAACAAGAAGCCACAGCTTTATAGGAAACACACATGCGTGGGCCCCACCCTGGTGGGGAGAGGAATCTCTACTCCTGGCTGCCTTCCAGCGAGTTCCCCTTGAAATCTGTAGGCAGCGCAACGGAGCCCAGACCCCAGAGCTGCAGCCCGGGCCTCCTTCCACTGGGGCTCCTCGCTCGAAGCTGCCACTGATGAATGGCAGCGTGCTAAGACGCCTCTGCCTTTGTCACTGTGTCCTCAGTAATTCCTCCTAACAGGAAACAGATTTCTGTGGACGTAAAGAGCCCCAGTCCCTGACCTTTCCACTTCAGACTCAGAGGGTCTGAGTCACATGTGCTACGTTGCCTAAAGAATTAGCTGAGTCTCTTGTCACACTGTTGACACATTTAGGGGCCGTTCAGTGGCACGTTTCCTGCTAAAACAACTCTGCTGAAAATGTCTCAGAGTGTCCTCAGATAGCCACAGGCTTTGTAATTGTTACCAGATCCGAACAAAGCAAGATAACACCTTTGAAATTCTTTTACGAGGTGACAGGTGATGTTAACTCCAAGGCCACAGATGCTGAATTGGAGGAAGGATAAGGTACCGGATTTACGGTTCTCTCTCTCTTCTGCTCTCTTCTCACGTGGTTTTCTGTAATCCTAGGAATCCAGTGCCGTTTCGATAAGCAGGGCTGCCTTAGAGAGGATATTTAGCATTTCCAAATAGAGATTATTGTCTGGTTAACTTCTTACCAAATGTCACCGTCTTTCCCCCCAAAACCTACACTGAGAGCTTTATCTTTCTCTGAAACCAGGTTTTTAAGAGCAGAACGACATAAAAATGCACACACATTAGGATTGTTTAAAACAACAACCAAAAAACCCTCTACCGTCTTCGACTAGACAGAAACTTTTATCACATGACAACAAAACTCAAGTCATAAGGAAGCCTGCACAGTGACCCATGAATACATCTCTCGGCTGAGTCACGGGTTTTCACATAGTCACATTCACTCGACTGTGAATCACCAGGGGCTCAGACCCCCGTGTGGGGCCCTCTTAGGCGCCATCCTCCTGTTTATTCGGTGTTGGGCTCCGTGGAAGCGCAGCGCCTCTTCATATCAGAACTGCACGGGGGAGCCACCACTGCACAATCCACGGGTGGTGGTTAATAGAAATGCAACTTGAACTCTGTCCGCCAGGAGAGTGCGGAGACCGGGGTCCTCTCCCGAGTGCACGGCCTAGGATGTGAGCTTCGAGTAGCTGGGAGGGGAGAACCGCCTTCGCAGGTACTTGAGGACATAGAGGGGCAGACAGCTGACCAGAGTGATGACAGACACTTTCCACAAGAAGGACAATGTGGCAATGAAGTACACGTCTGCAAGCAAACAGAAGACAGCAGTGAGCGGGCAGGAACGTGCCGCCCAGAGCCGGCGGGGCGGCAGGGCCATCGGAGGGGACGCGGGCTTCTCTCCCGCGGGGGATGTGCTCATAGCACCCAGGCTGCCAGCCTGACTTCCCTTCCCTGTCTCTCTCCTCCTCTCTCTGACCTGCTTCTGGAGCTTCCGGACCTTCCGTGAAATGCTGTTTTCAACAACTCGGAAAAGAAAACTGGGCAAAAAAATCCCCCTTCCAAGTGTTTTTGATTTGGAATCTGACAGCTGGAGTTCTTCTTCCTAATCCCGGCAGAAAGTGACGCTCAGACACACTGTTCTTCCCAGCAACTTTTCCCCTTCGCCTCAGCAATGGTCACAGAAGCCAGAGCCGGGTCTGAGGGTGGTGCAAAGGGGGGCGGAGACCCCTCGTCAGGAACAGTGTGACCTGGAGGGGCGGGGAGCTCCCCTTCCTGCCGCCACACAGTCAGGCCTGCAGTTCCGAGGTTTTTGCAACAGAGGAGCGACAGCTAGTGATTTTCAACAGTACCGGGAGTGGATGCCTGGCAGCCGCCTTCCCTGCCTCTTGAGCACAGGCTGGGGGAAATGCAGCGGGCACTGAGTAAGCACCTACTAAGTGCCAAGCCCAGAGCCCCAACCATGGGCCCAGTCCTATGACTGGTCCACATCTAAGGTGACGACCAAAGCTTCGTGAGGGCAGAGCTTGCATCTTCTAAGCCTCTGTGACTCCCTGGCCTCAAGCCACTGAGCGCACAGTAGGTGCTCACAAAACCTATTCAGAGAGGCTTTTCAAACAAGTGTGAAACTGTTCTAAGACTTCACTTTTCACGGGAATGCTCCTTTTTCCTTTATCAAAACCTTCTTAAAGAGCGTTTACTGATAAGGAAGAGGCGTGATAGAAGATGCTTTCACGACAAGGCAGAGTTTCTCAAGCTAATAACACTGGTAAGTCCTGCTGGACTGTCATTTACCCTCTGGATTCTCACCATCTCCATAGCTCCACGGAGCCCAGCACAGTGACCAGCTCCCTGGAGAAGCCCACTAGGTCCTTGCAGGACTGAACGAATCCCCTTCTAAGCCAGCAGGCACGGCGTGGTTTTAAAGAAAACACTCTACATTAAGATCATGCCCGCCAGCCTCAGTTCCAAGAGGCTGATTCTCAACTGCCACTTGTCCCAAGGGACGCCAGTGAGCAAAGGGCGGGCAGCTGAGTACCAAGGCCTGCTGGTAAGACCCTTGGACCTGATGGGCGGGCCCTAAGTGCAGGGGGGTCTCACCGATAAATTCGTGGAGGAACACCAGGGAGGCGATGTAGCAGGCCAGGCTGAGCAGCTCGGCCACTGTCATGAGCCAGTGCCAGGTCTGGATGGTCAGGGCCACCATTAGCAGCTCCGTGAGGATCAGTGACGTGAAGGAAATCGCCACGATGTGCACGAATTCCGACTCAAACAGCAGCAGCGCCCCGTACATGATGGTGCTTCCTGCAAAGGCGGAGGGAAGTCTGGGTGGGGAGGGGCCTCTGCTGCCCACGCAGCCCGCCCTGCTGGGAGCCGATGCCTCCCCCTCCTTCCCCACCGAAGGCTCACCCTGCTCACTCACATCTGACTCCTTTTGTTTTTCCCATTCAGACATGAAAGGTACCATTTGTTAAAGAAGGTGAATGAGTGGTACTTTATGGAGGTTTGAAAGAGAGGCCTCACATTCTAGTTTTCCTATGTTCCCTTTCGGCTGTATATAAGAGAGAGTTTACGTTTATTTTTTTCTTAACATCTTTATTGGAGTACAACTGCTTTACAAATGGTGTGTTAGTTTCCGCTGTGTAACAAAGTGAATCAGGTATACGTATACAGATATCCCCATATCTCTTCCCTCTTGCGTCTCCCTCCCACCCTCCCTATCCCACCCCTCTAGGTGGTCACAAAGCACCGAGCTGATCTCCCTGTGCTATGCGGCTGCTTCCCACTAGCTAACTATTTTCCATTTGGTAGTGTATATATGTCCATGCCACTCTCTCACTTCGTCCCAGCTTCCCCTTCCCCCTCCCTGTGTCCTCAAGTCCATTCTCTATGTCTGTGTCTTTATTAATAGAGAGTTTATAATTGGATAGAGGGGGAGAGGAAGAGACAGAGAGAAAAAAAAGGAAAAGAGGCAGAGAGAGCAACTATCTGGATTGGGTGGAACAAGAAATAGAAGTTTTTGTGTATTATTTTAAATGACAGATGTATGTAGTCAGCCACAGAAGAACAAATACTGTACAATCCCACGTATATGAGGGATCTAAGCAGTCACATTCATAGTGACAAAGTAGAATGGTGATTACCAGGAACTGTGGGGAGGAAGGAAAGAGGTGTTTGTTGTTGAATGGATACAGAGTTTCAGTTTTGCAAGATGAAAAAGTTCTGGAGATCTGTTTCACAGCAACGTGAACATATGGGACACTACTGAACTGCGCACTTAAGAAGAGTTAGATGGTAAATGCTATGCTTTGTCTCCTTTACCCCCCTCCCTGCCCCCAAACACAAAAAAATGATAGGGACAACCAAGAGAGACCCTCAAAGAATTACGCACCTGCACTGAGGAGAGAAAGGAAAGTGGGGGAGGGTCCAGATAAGTGCATTTTCACCCAGAACTGCGGGAACTCAATGGGGAATGTCTCACGTTGACCAAAAGCACTAGCTACGTGAGATTCCTGCTCAAGAGCAGGAGACCCTAAACCCCAAAACCCCTCAAATGATGGCCTATTACAACAGTGCTGGGGATGCAGGGGGTGCAATGAAGCACCACTGCTTGTTATTATGAACTTCCATGCAGGATTTGCGTTCTTCGACCAGCTACATACATGTCACTTTGCTACACTTCTCAAAAAAAAAAAAAAAAACAACAACCCTCAAATTGTTTCAATGATAATTTAGCCCCTAACAAATTCAACGGTCTACACTTTTTGACCACACATCCCATCAGAAAAAAACACTAAGAATGAATCCCTAATGGACGATGTGGATTTGTAAATTATCCACGTGTACCTGTGCAGACAGACATAGAGAGGTAGCAGGACCACTGTGCAAATGTGTCAGGTACATTATAAAACATACATGACAACAGAAGTTCTAAAAAGAGGAAAAAATAAATACGAAGAGAGGTTCTGACATTTCCTTTTCATATTCCAGTAAGTCATCTCACAAAGCCTGTACCGTCTGAGGGACCCTCTCTGGAGGCCACAGAAGCAAATATGTTGTTCAAGAACTACAACTTGACTTCAGAAAAAGTATCAGAACATTCCAGAAAGCGACCACTTTTTGTTACAATGACTTGGACACCTCAGCAGGGTTTGATTAGTATTAGTTGTACTTTTCTCTGACTTTGTCTCAGTTAAGCGGACAGCACCACCTCACGTGTGACTCTGTGCCTGATGAGCAAGGCCTTAGAACCCGAGGAGGGGGCTCCCTCGGACACAGTGCCACACTCCTTACTGCAATCTCGGCATTCCAGCTGCTTCTCTTTGTGTTCTACAGACAAGAGAATGGTGAAGTTGACCCTGGGGCCAAGGCCAGAGCATAAGACAACAGGTGTTTTCACCCGTCCTTACCTTGATAGATGCTGATCAAAACCCATATCAGGAATGTCTTGTAGGACAACGGCCGTCCCTGAATGAGAGAGAGGAAGACAGAGCGGGCTAGCGTGCGGGGCTCATCCAGGGCACGAGCCACCGTCAGGCTACCCTCCACCAACCAGACAAGGAAACCTGCCTGTTTTCGTCAAAACAGTGGCTCACACACGTCAAAATACATTAAAGAAACGATGTTTTTTTAAAGAGAATTGATATTAGATGGAAATATTGGGTTGGCCCAAAAGTTCGTTCGGGTTTTCCCGTAAGATGTTACGGAATAACCCGAACGAACTTTTGGGCCAACCCAATAAATCTGCTCTTTATCAAAAACCCCTTGAGGACCAACAAATGCAATCACACACACACACTTTTCAGGATTGTACACAAAAGCATTTCCAGGAACAGACACAAGTTGCAGCTACAAAATGGAACTGTCAGGGGCTTTTTAAAAAGGCATTAGGAGGTTTGTTTTAAAAGCTGACATATCACTGTACAGTTTAGTATTCTTTACATGTGCGTATCGTACTTTAAGAAAAGACATATACTTCCACGCCTTCCTCTCAAAACAAAGCCACCAGTTCAAGTGTGTTCACATCAGACATGGAGGGTCTGTGTGAAATATGTTAAAACAGGGAGGGAGGGAGGGAAGAAGGGAGGGAAGAAGGAAGGAAGGAGGAGGGGGCTCCGTGAACCTTGAGGAGATCCTTGTAGAGCTCAGGGTACAGCATGGCAACTTCTGACTTCACATCTTTGTCCAGGACCAGAGAAAACACAGGAAACATGGTATAGATGGTGGAGTACCTGGGAGAAAAAAAATCACCGCAGGTAATATCCAGCCAGTGGAGTACGAGCCATGTGCTGCCCCAGCCTCTGGAGCCCAATTTCCTTTCCTTCATTCAACTACTACGTACTGAGCACCTGGTATGTGTGTCAGGGCCAGTTCGAAGCACTGGACATTCAAGATGAAAAGCAGACCACAACGCCTGCCCTTGGAGAGCTTCCGTGCTGGTCGGTGAGTCATAAAACAAATTCAGTAAACTATACCGTGTGCTGGAGGTAAAGTGCTGAGGAGGGAAATACAACGGGGAAGAGGGAATGAGACATGGGGCGAGGTGGTGCAATTTTAGAGAGGGTGGACAGGAGACGGGGCATTTGAGAAAACACCCACAAGAGGTAACAGGGAGGCCATGCCAATATGCGAGGGAAGAGCATCCCAGGCAGAGAGAACAGCAAGTGCAAAGGCCCTGAGGTGGAGGTGTGTCTGTCCTGTTTGAAGAACAGCGAGGCTGCCAGTCTGGGTGGAGCTAAGTGGGTGAGGGGGAAAGCGAAGAGATGAGAACCAAGAGGGAAGAGGGGACCAGATCATGGAGGGACCACATGGAGCACGGCTCAGGGAACCCCTGGTTCTATTCAGGCATGTTCTGCCACTCTTCCAGGACCTGACAAAGGACAGGCCATTTTTCCAATTAGAAGCAGGCAGGATTCCAGTGCCTACTCTCAGGCCGAACATAAAAAGATGGAAGGCATACTTTTAAGACTCCACTGGGACCAGCCGGCCTCTCTGTGCTTCCCACCTTGGTAACCAGGGGAGTGCCCTGCCAGCATCTCTATCTAGGGCATGTGGTAACCAAACTCCACCTACCTGGGGAATTCAGAGACTGAGCACATCCTCTCAAAAGGTCAAAAGGAACGTCCTAAATTCCAGGTCAGGAACGGGGGGTGGGTTTGATGGCAAACGTAGCAACTGTCCAAGGGACAGCGTGCCTCACGGGTCAGTGGCATGCAGTGGCCAAGCTCTATCAGGGGTAACCCGGAGAGAGCAAGGCTCTGGCCGCCTTAGAGAACCACCAGCAGGATGGTCCACTATGGGCAGCCATGGCAGAGAGGGTACTTTCCAGATGCCCCTTCCACTTTTTCTAAGACCCGTCAGTGGCTTCCTAAGAAATCACAGTCTGTGAAGCTTCACTCTTGCCTGGTGTATCAATCGGCTGACCACCTCAGGCTCTCGTGGGCGAGCATTCTTCAACCGTCAGGTATGAATGGACCACGAACAGATCGGAGTCTGCATCCGCAATTTGGTTAAGGGCTTACCAGTTCAAAAACGTATTCATTCGAGAAGGTTCTAAACCAGACTGCCAGACCTGCCTCGACTTGGGGACTGACGGGTCTTCACATGATGCTTCCTCCTTCTTCTGTGGCATTTTAGGGAGGTTTCATTAAAAATTAATACCTTGCCTGGACTTCCTTACCCAATGATGAGGAATCCTTGATAGAGAGGAACGGAGGCAAAGTAAAACACGGAGGAAAAGACAGCCTGTGCCGAGGAAAAAGGAGGATGTTACCAAAAACAATGACCAAAGCCCTTGTGTTTGTATCAGAAAAATAACAGCCAACGCTTACCAAGCACTTATTTCACACCCGCACGGTCACGGTGCTTTAAGTATATTAGCTCATTTAATTACTACAGCAACCCTGTGAAGGAGGTACTGTTATCATCATCCCCATTTTACAGATGAGGGGAGTAAGGCACCGAGAGGTTAAGTGACTTGCCCAAGATAGCACAGCTCATAAGGGACAGAGCCAGGAGTCACACCGGAGAGTTTAGCTCCAGGGGCAACTCTCAGCTCCTCTGTGAACATTTATTAAGTTACACAAGCTGGACCTGGAAATACTTTGTATCTGATCTCAGTGAATCTCCAGAAGAACGCATGAGATCAAGTCCTAATATCGCTTACATTTTACAGGAGGGGAAACTGAGCACATAAACGGCCCTGCGGGACTCAAGCCCAGTTCTGTCTCCAGAGCCCACACTCCCGATGGCTCAGAATTACCACCTCACTGGGTGTACGATCGATAAACGAGTTGGTGTACGTATTGGAAACAGGTAGGGGAAAATATCCTCCGCCGTGAGGATATGCACCAGTTTCCCTGGAGGGTAGGACCGCAGAGAAGGCTTCACTTCTCATAGTACATGTTTCACTCTACTTGGAAATTTTTACAAAGAGCCCACAACCTGCTACTTTTGCAATTAGACAAAAGCAATAAAGATATTTACGAACCCCTACTGAAATGTCTGCTTCCGGATTTGGAAAATATTAGCTACTGGCAGTGAAAAGGAGGCTAGGGAGATAAAATCAGGCTTGATGCTCTGTTACTTCCTTCTCTGAACATCTACCGGCCAACAGAAGCAAAGTGACCTCAAAGCTAATTTCTATCAGTATAAAACCTACAGGAGGCCAGGGACAACTGTTGCCTAAAGGCTTTTTAAAAACCGAACGTGGAGGAAAAGGCTGGGCCAGGCTAGTGGTTAAAAAGAGCGTGGGACAGAGACCCCTTCCCCTTATCACCCGCTGTGGGTGTTTGCTTGGCACAGAGCTCAGAACACAGGTGGCACCTAGAGCCATGGTCATGGGCAGCCCCGGCCACACCCAGTTGTGATTTCAGAACTGAAAGGTGAAATCCGTTTTTCAAATGACTTCTCACCCAGGCTGGGCCACTGCACAGGAAGGATGGTTATAAAGACGTCAAGAATCTGGTGTTCAGTTTTACAGAGCAACACCAGGAGCCTCCTTCTCTAAAAGGGCCAGACTGACCATAAAGCCTTCACCCTGGAAAGAGCACTGTGGAACATAAAAATGCGATGTCTTCGCCTATCTAAGGGCCCACTGTCAAGGTGCAATGCGAACTGGACTTGCCCTCAGCCAGTCACTTTCAGCACAGCGGACAGGGTTAAGGGCGCTTTTTTGGCTTTTTTTTTTTTCCTACAGCACAAAGAACAATTCCTCATGCTAGAATTTTTTTTTTTCTGCATCGATGTTCACGGTAACATACAGGCATTTCAGAAGTCAGCTCATCCAGGCCAGCTTTTGTGTGTTTGCCCGGGGACAAGCTAATTAATCTCCCGGTGATTAAAACCATGACATGCAGTTCAGTTGATGAGCTAACATAAAATAAAAGTACAGATGCGGTCTGATGAACCGTAGGAGCTGTTGGCGTTTAGACTGTGTTGATGAAAATCACTGTAAGGCTCCTTCTCTCATAAATGCAGTTGATACTGAAAACATAAACCCCACCACCACCAAAGGCATGGATGAGCCAGTGGAGGGTGAATTCTCATGTACACCAGGCAGCGCCACTCGACCCTTTAAGGCAGGGTGTCTTTCATGTACGATTAAACACCTTTCCCACAAATTAAAACATCACCTTAGGTTTATGCATTAGCCTGTTTTGTTTTTATTAATAATGGTAAGGACACCTTCAGCACTTGATGCCTTAGAAAACTCTCTGCTTTTCAAAGTAGCCCTGTCTGAGGGGCAAGGGCCAAGATGCTTGGATGGAGCAATAGAGGAGTCTGATGCCCACTTTACAGGTGGAAAGACTGAAGCCCAGAGTGGTAACGTGACTTGTTCAAGGTCTCAGAGACACCTGATGATATGGGTTCCAAGATGTCCCGGGCCTATGGTTCTCACCACTTAACTGGGGGTATTTTTCACCTAAACGCCCAAGGAGGAAAGTCAGCCAATAGTTTTTCAACACCCAAAATGTTTCCTTTCCCTCCCTTTGGCCTCCTTCCTAATACAACTTCATTGCCACAGCCTGATGACACACTTTGAAGGAGCTGGGGAGAGAGAAGATGGGAAAATACCTTACACATTCTAGAATCCTTTTGTGAAAGAGCAAGATGTAACTCCCTGAGAGGACTGACGATTGGGATAACTACACTGGATTCCCAGCCAGGCTGCACCGGAGGCAGAAGCGAGATGCCCTGGGCTGCGCCACCCTCGCTAAGCGCCCCCCTGCATGTGGAAGCAGCAGCTGGCCCTGTGGATGGAGGGCAGAGGGGCACACCTGCATTAAGGGCACAGGTACCGGAATCCCCTACCTGGGTAGACTAAATCCCTGAGAGACACTGCACCGATTTCTTGCCCACACTGGGCCTCAGCCTCCCCATCTGCAGAATGGGCACAGGCTACAGTGAGGACTACAGGTGAGCCTGCATTGCGAACACTCAGCCTGACGCCCAGGGTACAGGAAGCACTCAAGAAAAGCAAGTCATTCTTCTTTTGTGGCTGCTCTCTGTAGGTCCTTGCTTCTGCATGTGGAAAACTTAGGGCCGGGGTATTCACTCGGCATTTAACTCGGCATCTTTGCCTCTGGCAAACAGGATAACGACTCACCCCAATATGAGCACCCGGGTCATTTACACTACCGCCCACTTCGTGCCAAGCCCTGGCAAGGCTCACATCGGCTCCGCACGGCAAGCACAGCCTTCGCCCCCAACACAGGAAGGCTTCGGGGCGGCCACTCCAAGCTCTATCGCCCAGAATGTGGCGGGGGCTGGGGGGGAGTTGGGGGAGGGGCATTGAAACGGCTCCAAAGTGGGGACTAGTCCTCGGCCCGTGGCAACCACGCGGCCGTGCGCACCTGCCCACCCACCTGCATGGTGCTGATGCAGAGGCTCCTGTGGATCACAAACTGGCTGAGGGCGGCCGAGCGCTTGTAGCTATTCCGGCCGTGCACCATGAGTAACCGGCCAAGGTGCTTGAACTGAGTGATGGAGAAGTCCGCAGCCAGCGAAGCCTGTTTTCCTTCCTAAAATCCGACGAAATTGGGCACCGTCAGGAGCACGAGAGGTCAAGGCACTTTTTTTTTTTTTTTTGAATTGAAAAAGCAAGAAACAACTGTAAGGAGATTTTTGAAGAACTTCAATATAGGGGTTCTTTGGTTTCCAGCTATACACGGTTGGTGGTCTGAGTCTAAATTTGATTTTAAAAGAGGAATTTATTGAAATAAAAAACATTCATAAGCGCAGACACTCATAATTGGGAGGTCAAACGGATCTAGTATTAAGCCTTGGGGGTTAGGCCCAACCCATAATGTGTATCAGAAGCAAAGAATCATTCTAAGATAGGCATTTAGCACTCAGCTCAGCTCAGAGTTAAACATATGGGGGAGGGGGAACAGCTCATGCTACCAACGGTACTAAACTGAACATTCCCGAACATACAGCTCTGCATGTTTCTAGTGCAGCCCTATTATGGGATTCTCTAATTTTAAAAGGCACGTGACGGATGCCACTAATGGGACAGATGGACATCACAGCCTCCTGGTGCGACGCGACAGGAAGGCACCAACTCCCCTTATGTGCTCCTCACACCAAAAACGCAGAACCTGAATCAGATCCATCCGACCCACAGACGTCGTGGGAGGTTCCACAGCTGCCCCAAATGCTTCCAAAACATCAAAGTCGTGAGACACACCGCCTCCCCCCACAAAAGAGCTGGAGAGAAGTGTTCTCCATTAAAGAAGAGTGAAGAGACATGAAGACACGGGAATAAATACAGTGCGCAATCCTTCACTGCTTCATGGAGATTTCTTTTTAAACACCTTGAGGACAACTAGGGAAATGAGACCATGAATATTACATGACATTATCATATCAATGTTACACTTGGGGTGATGCTGTTATTTTGCTTAGGTAGAAGAATACACCTGTTCTTAAGAGATCCAAGCTGAAGTATTTAGGGGTAACGTATCCACAACTTATTTTCAGCTGATTCCGAGAAAGCGGGAGAGAGGGGAAGGAAGAGCAGAGGGAGAATCCTGCAACTGTTTACAACTGGGAAATTACAGCAAAGAGTAGACGGGTGCTCACTGTTCTATTTCAACTTTTCTGAAGGAGTTACATTTTTCAAAATAAAAAAGGTCCAGGCAACGTACAAAATGGTGGATCTACATGTTTTGATGTATAAAGCTACATGTTCTGATGTATAACGAAATCTAAGATATAGCAGATTTAGGCAAGCTGCATTTTAAAAAAAGCATAGTATAACATTTTAAATTTTACATTCTATGTGGAAATACTGTATACACATGTGTAAGATGTGTGTGTGCATACATATGTATTTGTGTGTGTATATATATTACATATATACCCATAACTATTAGTATAGAAATAGACAAAAATTCTGGAAGAATAACCAATGTTACTAGTTTTATACCGCCATCTAAAAGAAAGGATGCACGTTATCCATTTCTAAATTGTTTCGGGGTTTTTTCTCACAGTGAGCACTTTTTACTTTTAGACTCCAAAAACCAAAGGAATCAGAATATAATTCTGAACAGAAGGGAAAACGTTTTAGTACTATAAGCATCGTGTAAAGAATTCCATCTACTAAACTCAAGTGTGCTTCTTAAAACCTGCATTAAAGGAATCCATACAGATTTCAGACATAACAACTCCTTCAAGGATCACTTAACTCTGCAATTTCAAGTAACTGTCAACTGAATGAGAACCAGAAAACCAGGGGGAAAAAAAAAGGTAGAAAAGAAAAAACATTTTTGGAAATTCCAAATGCAGGAATGTATGGAAGGAAACACATAAGGGAGTATCTCCTGCCCTCACTCTCCGCCTCTGTGCTCCTGCTTTACACACTGTGCTAACAAACGTGGTGACCAGCCTCCTTGCCTACAGTCACCGCAAGATCACAAACGAGAGAGGGCAGGGTGAACTATACACGGCTGGCACACAGTTGACAGGGAAGGAAAGAGGAAAACTGCTGTACTGTAACACACAAACTTAGCCTTTTAATGAGGGGCAGGACTTCCCTGGAGACACAGTGGTCGGGAGTCCGCCTGCCAATGCAGGGGACGCAGGTTCGATCCCTGGTCTGGGAGGATCCCACGTGCCGCGGAGCAACAAAGCCCGTGTGCCGCAGCTACTGAGCCTGTGCGCTACAGTCCGCAAGCCACAACTGCCGAGCCCGCATGCTACGCTACTGAGGCCCGTGTGCCTAGAGCCCGTGCTCCGCAACAGGAAAGGCTACCGTGGTGGGAAGCCCCTGCACCGCAACGAAGAGTAGCCCCCGCTCGCCGCAGCTGGAGAGGGCCCGCGCGCAGCAAGGAAGAACCAACACAGCCAAAAATAAATAAATTTTAAAAATAAATAAATTTAATGAGGGGCAAACCACGCCACATTCTTCCATAATCCCCAAGAGATCACCCCACAGTGTGATAACTAATGCTTTTACTGACAACACTCCCAGGAAAGCGTTTGAAGTACATTCGCTGCACCCTAAGAATGTAGCAAAACACTTTAAAAAATTAGGTTTTGGCAAGCAAAGACTCAGCATTTGTCTGTAAGATAACAGTGACAGGGATCTGTGACTTGCAGATTGTAATACCAGGTAATTATGATACATGATTCCTTATGCTCTGTAATTGTAATCTAGAATTTCCAGAAGCATTAAAGCTGTGTCTTGGAGGGAAAATGAAACTCCAGCTGGTGGAGCAACTCCCAGCTAAGGACACAACCACTTCACATCCTGACGACCACTCGGCAGAAATCAGCACACACGGCCCCCACCCCACGGGCTCACCTTTCCCTCGACACCCACACCGCAGTCAGATTCTTGGATCATACTGACGTCATTGCCTCCATCACCTGCGGGTCACCCAGACCAGAGAGAAGAGCCAGGAGATTAGGGAGAGGCAAGAAACATAACCTTGCTTTTCGCTGCTACTTCAAATAATCATACACGTGCTGCCTCTCACCGCATGCTAAGCGTCTTTTCTGCTCTGCTCCACTTAATCGCTCCAGCAACCTGCAGTAACACATTCTTATTTTACAGGCAGAGGAGCTGAGAGTCAGAGGAACCAGGTGACTGGCTGAGGGTCCTGGCCATTGAGTCACTGAGCAAGGGAACTGTGTCCATGCCACGTGGGCACAACACCGCACGCCCTGCCTCCAAGGTGTGGGTGTCTCGCCATTATCAGCAACGACAGACGTTGCACGTAGGGAACGCTGACTGCGAGGGCAGCGAGCACTTCTTAAATGCTACTGCCCCTCTGACTCCTCGTAAGCACCATTTGAGAGAACCACTGTTACTCTCCCCTTCTACCAATGAGCAGACAGGCTCAGCTGGGGGAAGGAAGCCCTCCGGGACCCTCAGCTAGGAAAAACCAGCAGTTTGGACCCAGATTCCTCTCCGCAGTGTGGTCTTAGCCCCCAGGCATTGCTGTGTCCCATGTCACCGGCAAAGGAAGCGCAAGCTAAGGAGGAAAGCCCTCAGCTTGCTTCTCGACTCTTTCTCAAAGCAAAATACTTTAATAACAAAAATAGGGCCAAAGGGGGAGGGGGTGTCAATGTCACGGCCTGAATAAAGTGGCCTGGGAACCTGAACACCAGGGCGGCGGGACGCAAGCACGCCTGGGGGAGGTCGTCTGCGCAGGCGCGGCAGCCCCTACCTACTGCACACGTGAGCTTCCCCGTGCGCTCCTGGAGCAGGCGTACGATCTGGGCCTTCTGGGTGGGCGCGCAGCGGCAGCAGACCACGGCCGGGCACTGGCAGGCCAGCTCCATGAACTCGTACTCGTAGTACTTGAGGCAAACCTGGCGGAGTCAGGGAGAGGTGGTGCGTCGGCCAAGGCCCCTCCCACACGGCAGCTCCCGGGAGGAGCCTGCTGGCGGGGTTGCCCGTGCCCACCTCCAGGGAGTCTCCGGAGATGACGAGGGCACAGTCGTGCTTCCTGCGGAAAGCGTTCAGCTCGAGGTGGGCCTCGCCGCGGTTGGTCACCTGGAAGGAAAGACAGGATGAAGGAGGCCTTGCTCTCCGGAGCTGGTGGAACAACAAACAGTGGCTTCCTGCAGCCTCATGAAGGCCATGGCCGCTGGCCCGGGACCCCACCCCTCCCCTGCCCCCAGAGCCAGAGACGAATTAGATCCTGTTTGCTATGACTCTGTGGGAATCCGGAGGGCCTGTACGCCAACCATCCCCTCGCACTTCCCGCAGGATGGCTGTGACCCACATAATAAAAATAAGAGCACAAAGCCACTGTGCTTTCATTCTGTGCCAGGCACTGTCCAGATAAGCACTTTTCAAGCATTTTCACCCCATCTGTTTCTCACAAGGACTCTTCGAGGTGCATGATGATAACAGTTCTACTTTACATCTAAGGAAACTGACACAGGGCAAGATTTGTTAGCCTGGCTACCGTGTCACAGCCCATCCACTGCAGAGCAGGCCTTGGAAGCCAGGCATCTAGCAGGGGCTTTCCTAAGAAGGCCCAGCTGTTAAATATGACACGCTTTGTGGACCATACAGTCTGTCACAACTACCCAACTCCGCCGCTACAGTGCCAAAGCAGCCACAGACAATACGTAAACAGATGGGTAGATCTTGTGTTTAAATAAAACTTTATTTACAAAAACAGGTGGCCGGCACACGGGCTATAGTTTGCAACCCCTGAATTCTAGAGCATACAGTGTGTTCTCACTATGTTCAACAGTTATGTTCTGGAAAGTTGCTGCGAATACTGAATTAGTGATTTTTAAACCACTGCTCCTGGGGGAGGTACAGGGCTAGCTAGGCTCCTATGAGCCTCTGGTCACAATACTTTTGTCCATCAGTCAATACATAACCTCATTTTCTATGTGCCTCTGTTTAAAGACATCTTTGAAAATATGTATTGTTGAAATAAGTCAGAGAAAGACAAGTACTGCATGATATCACTTATATGTGGAATCTAAAAAATAAAACTAGTGAATATGACAAAAAAAGAAACAGACCCACAGATATAGAGAACAAACTAGTGGTTACCAACTGGGAGAGGGAAGCAGGGAGAGGCAAGATAGGGTTACAAGCTACTAAGAGGTACAAGCTACTATGTATAAAATAAGGGGCTGGTGGAGTCAAGATGGCAGTGTGGGAAGACGCAGAGTTTGCATCTCCCCACAACTAGGGAAACTGCTGGACGCTGGTGGGGGACCTCAACACCTCAAGAGATGGGAGGAATGCTCAAGCGAACCGGTAAGACGTGGGGGGACTGAGGGGGGAGAAGTGGAGGCCAGACAAGACCAGAGCCCCTGAGGGGTGGCTGAGAGGGGGGAGGGGTTCCCACGCCTGGAGGGACCCTCAGGGGCTCGGATGGGGGTGGAATGCACCAAGCGTTTCCCCTGCCCAATCGGCCAGGGAAGTCTGCCTTGCTCTCAGTCCGGGTCCTACGCCCTCAGAGGCCCCCTCCAGGCCCCGTTGGTCCTGGGGGTGTAGGAAGGATGCCGGGGGAGAACAGGAGAGGCAGGCGGGAGAGGCCCTTGGGGACTGGAGGAGAGCAGCAGAGGGCGTTTGCCCCACCCACTCGAGCCCTCCTGGGCTCCCAGGTGGGGTCCCCCACCCTCTGAGACCAGAGGCAGGAGGCCCACCTGGGCCCCTTCTGTTCTGTTGAGCCTAAGCCCCACCCCCTACACCCCCAGGGCCTTTTTCAGCCCTGTGGGTCCTAAGCATAGGCCCTGCCCACCACCCAAACCCCACCGCTGCTTAGGCCCCACCCTCCACAGCCAAGGCCTTTTCCACCTTTTTCTTTTTCTTTCTCCTCCTCTTTTTTACTATTGTGGTTCTGGTTTTACCTTCCGGTTGTTGTTTCATCCATATTTTTATTTTTATATTCTTTCTAACATATCTGTTAGTTTCCTAGTCTAATTTTATTTTATTTTATTTTTTCTAATTTTATTTTTTACTTTGTTATTGTTCTTTTTTTTTTTTTTTTTGCCGCCCCACACAGCTTACAGGATCTTGGTTCATGAGCCGGGGGTTGGGCCGAAGCTCCTGCGGTGGGAGCTCCAAGTCTGAACCACTTGGACTAACAGAGAACCCCAGACCCCGGGGAATATTCACCAGAATGAGGTCTCCCGAAGGTCCTCATGTCGGCACCAAGACCCAGCTCTATACAACAGCCTACAAACTCCAGTTTTTGAAGTCTCAGGCCAAACAACAAGTAAAAAAGGAACACAATCCCACTCATCAAAAAAAAAAAAAAGAGCTGGCAAAAGAAATATGTCAGAGACAAAGGAGCCAGGTAAAAACCTACAAGACCAAATAATTGAAGAGGAAACAGGCAATCTACCTGAAAAAGAATTCAGACAGTAAAGATGATCCTGAATCTCAGAAACAGAATGGAGGCACAGACTGAGAAAATACAAGAAATGTTTAACAAAGATCTAGAAGAACTAAAGAACAGAGATGAACGACACAATAACTGAAATGAAAAATACACTAGAAGGAATCAATAACAGAATAACGGAGGCAGAAGAACGAATAAGTGAGCTGGAAGACAAAATGGTGGAAGTAACTGCCAAGGAGCAGAATAAAGAAAAAAGAATGAAAAGAATTGAGGACAGTCTCAGAAACCTCTGGGACAACAATAAACACACCAACATTCAAATTATAGGGGTCCCAGAAGAAGAAGATGAAAACAAAGGGTCTGGGAAAATATCTGAAGAGATTACAGTAGAAAACTTCCCTAACATGGGAAAGGAATTAGTCACCCAAGTCCAGGAAGCACAGAGAGTCCCATACAGTATAAACCCTAGGAGAAACACACCAAGACACATATTAATCAGACTAACAAAAATTAAATTCAAAGAAAAAATATTAAAGGCAGCAAGGGTAAACCAAAAAATAACATACAAAGGAATCCCCATAAGGTTATCAGCTGATTTTTCAGCAGAAACTCTGCAGGCCAGAAGGGAGGGGCAGGATATACTTACAGTGATGAAAGAGAAAAACCTACAACCAAGATTACTCTACCCAGCAAGGATCTCATTCAGATTCAACAGAGAAATCAAAAGCTTTCAGACAAGCAAAAGCTAAGAGAATTCAGCACCACCAAGCGAGCTTTACACCAAATGCTAAGGAAACTTCTCTAGGCAGGAAACACAAGACAAGAAGCAGACCCACAAAAACAAACCCAAAACAATTAAGAAAACGGTAATAGAAACATACATATCGATAATAACCTTGAATGTAAATGGATTAAATGCCCCAACCAAAAGACACAGACTAGCTAAATGGATACAAAAACAGGACCCATATATATGCTGTCTACAAGAGACCCACTTCACACCTAGGGACACATACACACTGAAAGTGAAGGGATGGGAAAACATATTCCATGCAAATGGAAATCAAAAGAAAGCTGGAGTAACAATACTTGTATCAGATAAAATAGACTTTAAAATAAAGACTGTTAGAAGAGATAAGGAAGGACACTACATAATGATCAAGGGATCAATCCAAGAAGAAGCTATAACAATTATAAATGTTTATGCACCCAAAATAGGAACACCTCAATACATAAGGCAAATGCTAACAACTATGAAAGTGGAAATGGACAGTAACACAGTAATAGTAGGGGACTTTAACGCCCCACTTACACCAATGGACAGATCATCCAAACAGAAAATAAATAAGGAAACACAAGCTTTAAATGACACAATAGGTCAGATACATTTAATTGACATTTATAGAACATTCCACACGAAAGTGGCAGAATACACTTTCTTCTCAAGTGCACACAGAACATTCTCCAGGATAGATCACATCTTGGGTCACAAATCAAGCCCTGGAAAATTTAAGAAAACTGAAATCGTATCAAGCATCTTTTCTGACCACAACGTGATGAGACTGGAAATCAATTACAGGGGAAAAAAACTGTAAAAAAACCACAAATACATGGAGGCTAAACAGTGCACTACTAAATAACCAAGAGATCACTGAAGAAATCAAAGAAGAAATAAAAAAATACATAGAGACAAATGACAACAAAAACACGACGGCCCAAAATCTATGGGATGTAGCAAAAGCAGTTCTAAGAGGGAAGTTTATAGCAATTCAATGTCACCTCAAGAAACAAGAAAAATCTCAAATAAACCATCTAACCCTACACCTAAAGCAACTAGAGGAAGAAGAACAAAGAAAACCCAAAGTCAGTAGAAGGAAAGAAATCATAAAGATCAGAGCAGAAATAGATGAAACAGAAACAAAGAAAACAATAGCAAAGATCAATAAAACGAAAAGCTGGTTCTTTGAGAAGATAAACAAAATTGATAAACCCTTAGCCAGACTTGTCAGGAAAAAAAGGGAGAGGATGCAAATCAATAAAATTAGAAATGAAAAAGGAGAAATCACAACTGACACTGCAGAAGTACAAAGGATTATGAGAGACTACTACAAACAACTATATACCAATAAAATGGACAACCATGAATAAATGGACAAATTCTTGGAAAGGTGCAATTTTCCAAGACTGAATCAGGAAGAATTAGAAAACATAAACAGACCTATCACAAGTAATGAAATTGAACCTGTAATTAAAAATCTTCCAATAAACAAAAGTCCAGGACCAGATGCCTTCACAGGTGAATTCTATCAAACATTTAGAGAAGGGCTAACACAGATTCTTCTCAAACTCTTCCAAAAACTGCAGAGGGAGGAACACTCCCAAATTCATCCTACAAAGCCACCACCCTGATACCAAAACCAGAAAAAGGTATCACAAAGAAAGAAAATTATAGACCACTATCACTGATGAACATAGATGCAAAAATCCTGAACAAAATACTAGCAAACAGAGTCCAACAACACATTAAAAGGATCATACACCATGATCAAGTAGGATTTATCCCAGGGATGTGAGGATTCTTCAATATATGCAAATCAATCAATGTGATACACTATATTAACAAATTGAAGAATAAAAACCACATGATCATCTCAACAGATGCAGAAAAAGCTTTTGACAAAATTCAACACCCATTTATAATAAAAACTCTCCAGAAAATGGGCATAAAGGGAACCTACCTCAACATAATAAAGGCCATATATGACAGACCCACAGAAAGTATCATAATCAATGGTGAAAAACTGAAAGCATTTCCTCTAAGATCAGGAACAAGACACGGATGTCCACTCTTGCCACTCCTCTTCAACATAGTTTTGGAAGTCCTAGCCACGGCAATCAGAGAAGAAAAAGAAATAAAAGGCATACAAGTTGGAAAAGAAGTAAAACTGTCACTGTTTGCAGATAACATGATACTATACATGGAAAATCCTAGATGCCACCAGAAAACTACTAGAACTAATCAATGAATTTGGTAAGGTTGCAGGATACAAAATTAATGCACAGAAATCTCTAGCAATCCTATACACTAACAACGAAAAATCAGAAAGAGAAATTAAGGAAACAATCCCATTTACCATCACAACAAAAAGAATAAAATACCTAGGATAAACCAACCTAAGGAGGCAAAAGACTTGTCAGAAAACTATAAGACAATGATGAAAGAAATCAAAGATGACACAAAGAGGCGGAGAAATATACCATGTTCTTGGATTGGAAGAATGAATATTGTGAAAATGACTGTACTACCCAAAGCAATCTACAGATTCAATGCAATCCCTATCAAACTACCAACGGCATTCTTCACAGAATTAGAACAAAAAAATTTTACAATTCGTATGGAAACACAAAAGACCCTGGATAGCCAAAGCAATCTTGAGAAAGAAAAACAGAGCTGGAGGAATCAGGCTCTCTCACTTCAAACTATACTACAAAGCTACAGTAATCAAGACAGTGTGGTACTGGCACAAAAACAGAAACATAGATCAATGGTACAGGATAGAAAGCCCAGAGATAAACCCACGCACATATGGTCACCTAATTTATGACAAAGGAGGCAAGAACATACAATGGTGCTTCTTCAATAAGTGGTGCTGGGAAAACTGGACAGCTACATGTAAAAGAATGAAATTAGAACACTCCCTAACACCATACACAAAAATAAACTCCAAATGGATTAAAGACCTAAATGTAAAACCAGACACTACAAAACTCTCAGAGGAAAACACAGGAAGAACACTCTTTGACATAAATCACAGCAAGATCTTTTTTGACCCACCTCCTAGAGTAATGAAAATAAAAACAAAACTAAACAAATGGGACCTAATTAAACTTCAAAGCTTTTGCACAGCAAAAGAAACCATAAACAAGATGAAAAGACAACCCTCAGAATGGGAGAAAATATTTGCAAATGAAACAATGGACAAAGGATTATCCTCCAAAATATACAAACAGCTCATGGAGCTCAATATCAAAAGAACAAACAATCCAATTAAAAAATGGGCAGAACACCTAAATAGACATTTCACCAAATAAGACATACAGATGGCCAAGAGTATAAAAAGATGCTCAACATCACTAATTACTAGAGAAATGCAAATCAAAATTACGAGGTATCACCTCACGCCGGTCAGAATGGCCATTATCAAAAAATCTAGAATCAATAAATGCTGGAAACGGTGTAGTAAAAAAGGAACCCTCCTGCACTGTTGGTGGGAATGTAAATTGATACAACCACTATGGAGAACAGTATGGAAGTTCCTTAAGAAACTAAAAACAGAACTACCATATGACCCAGCAATCCCACTACTGGGCATATACCCTGAGAAGACCATAATTCAAAAAAAGACATGTACCACAATATTCACTGCAGCTCTATTTACAATAGCCAGGACATGGAAGCAACCTAAATGTCCATCCACAGATGAATGGATAAAGAAGATGTGGCACATATATACAATGAAATATTACTCAACCATAAAAAGAAACAAAATTGAGTTATTTGTAGTGAGGTGGATGGACCTAGGGTCTGTCATACAGAGTGAAGTAAGTCAGAAAGAGAAAAACAAATACCGTATGCTAACACATATATATGGAATCTAAAAAAAAAAAAAAAAAAAAAAAAAGGTACTGATAAACCTAATGGCAGGGCAGGAATAAAGACACAGACATAGAGAATGGACTTGAGGACACGGGGGTAGAGGGAGAAGCTGGGGCGAAGTGAGAGTGGCATGGACATATATACACTACCAAATGTAAAACAGACTGCTAGTGGGAAGCAGCCCCATAGCACAGGGAGATCAGCTCGGTGCTTTGTGACCACCTAGAGGGGTGGGATAGGGAGGGTGGGAGGGAGGCTCAAGAGGGAGGGGATATGGGGATATATGTATGCATACGACTGATTCACTTTGTTGTACAACAGAAACTAACACAGTATCATGAAGCAATTATACTCCAATAAAGATCTATTAAAGAATTAAAAAATAAAATAAGCCACAAAGATATATTGTACAGCACAGGGAATATAGACAGTATTTTATAATTATAAATGGAATATAACTTTAAAAAACTGTGAATCAGTGTGTTGCACACCTGAAACATATAATACTGTACGTCAACTACACTTCAATAAAAAAAAATTTTAATTAAAAAAATATGTTTATTATTGATTCATTAACACTAGACTCATGGCCAACAGGACCATAACTCATGCCTGGAGGAAACTTATCTCCAGGAGGCTCATCACAGCCTTCCTGCACTCAGGGATATGGTCAGTTCCCAGCTCTGTGCTGGGGGCCATGTTAAACAGTGAAACTGCTAACAAAAAACCCCACAAAAATGCAAAAAACGTGGCACTGAGTAGACTGAAAAGGACCCTTGCGTCCGCCTGAGAGCTGAGACAAGAAGGCAGAGCGGGCTTCCCTAGTGGCGCAGTGGTTAAGAATCCGCCTGCCAATGCAGGGGACACGGGTTTGAGCCCTGGTCTGGGAAGATCCCACATGCTGTGGAGCAACTAAGCCCGTGTGCCACAACTACTGAGCCTGCACTCTAGAGCCCGCGAGCCACAACTACTGAAGCCCGCGCACCTAGAGCCCGAGCTCTGCAACAAGAGAAGCCACCGCAACGAGAAGCCCGTGCACCGCAACAAAGAGTAGCCCCCGCTCACCGCAACTAGAGAAAGACTGCGCGCAGCAACACAGCCGAAAATAAACCAATCAATAAATTTTTTTTAAAAAGGCAGAGCGTCGCCCCTCTCCACTTCAGTTAGGAACTCACTCGTCAGATGACTCAAACTTTCCACTGCTGTGCATGCGTCCATATAGGGCTCTGAAAGCACCTCGAGTATTGATTTTCGGGTTACAAACAAGTTTTAGTGAGTGGGTGAATTTGCAAATACAGAACCCATAATGAGGATCCACTGTATCTGTCTCTACACGATGCTGGTTGTGCTAGTCCCGAAACTGCTGGATTTCACAAAGCTTCAACGGGCTATAGACCAAAGGCAGGGGTATGGGGGGAGACCCCCAAAACATCTAGATCCAGTTGTCTGGCTTGGTAGCTCTGATGACAGATAAGTAGGACCACCACATCTGGCCCCAGAGGGGACCTAGTGCCCCTCCCAACTCCCAACTCAATAAGGCCAATCACCGTCCTTGGCTTCGAGCCCTGGAGCAGCTCCTTGTGCCTGCACTGTTTGGGCCAAGCGCTGGCCACCAGGGCAGGGAATTCCCAACACGCCTCCTTCTAAAGGTTACTCAAGGGTTTCCTTCAGGAGGGAAGACAGGCCAGTATCTGCGATCTGGAACTGATTTCCTACCCAAGGACTGGGCTTCGAAGGGTTCAGGAAAATCCCAGACTTGTATGTACAATTTCACATGTATGAGCTCATCTGCATCCTTCACGCTGATCATGCCTAACTCCCGTCAGCTCCTCAAAGGGACCACAGCCAGCACCGGGTTAAGAACACAGGTTAACATGGGGCGGTAACCAGGCGCTCCTGCACCACCACCGGCAGGAATCGTTGAGCCTCGCCTGGGTCATTCAGTGATCCCACCCAAACCAACGACGTGAGCTCCCGCCACCCCCCACCCAGGGGTCCACGCGAGGCTATGAGGTTACAGGGCAAACGGCAGCATCACCCCACAGGGCCCCAGAGCAGACAACGGTTTACCAGCCGAAAAACGTGGATGTCTTGGTTTCTGGTCACCAGATGTGCATTCTTTGCTGTGCATGTAGCTGTCTCCAGCTTGTCCCCCGTCAGCATCCAAACCTGAAATTACCGCATGGAAGGGGTCCCCTTGGTTAGCGTTTGAGGTTAGCCTGTCGCCTGTGTCAGCCGAGTTTCCAAACACATCAAGCTGAACTTGATACGTTCCATTTACCTCCTTGAGGCCTACAATGTCCCCAACGAACCACAGGAAAGGCCCCAGTTCAAGGGCTTCAAGACCTTGGGCGTCTGCCGCTGGTGGCAGCAAAAGCTGGTGTGGCACTTTTGAAAAACTGGCCACATGCTGCAGTAGACGTCGTGAAGCTCAGCCTCTGCCCTCCTAATCCCCGTTCCGGAAACTTTCCTTAAAGCAATAAATAATCTCAAAGAAGGGGAAGGCTGTATGGACGAGGGGTCACTTCCATGTCCCACAGGAAACACTGATTTGTCACGTTCCACAGGGTCTTTCTATGCGGCCGGATGCCCCTGAGCAATCTCAGGGGGCTGAACCCTAATTAAAACGCCGACAGTAAACGTGCCAGGTCTTCCTCGCCTCATAACTGAGCACTGTGCGCCTCACTGTGGCGGGCTCAGAGAGGGTAGGTGACTTGCCCAAAGCCACACAGCTAGTTCCTGTCCCGACCAGGCCCAGAACCCAGGTTTCAGAGTCTAAATGGATGTGCTTCCTACCCTGCTGATTCACCCATTAACCCTCTGCTCCCTCTGCTCCCAGTGGGGAAGTGGGGTGGGGGCCTTAGAGTCATCGGACAAAGGGTATCTTGGCAGCAGGGGAAGCGCAGGAAAGAAAATAACCACAAAGGTTCCCCGAGTGTTCACCGTGCCGGGCACCTGTTAAGTGCTGTGCGTTGTTCCTTCACAGTAACTTTATGAGGTGGGAAACAGAGGCCCAGGCCTCATCCGTCCTGCTGACATCGCCCCGCTCACGGGCACTCGTGCCAGATGTGGGCCCAAGGACGCAGCCCAGAGCTGCTCTGGGCAGAGGCAGGCAGCTTAACCTACGTATTTTCAGGAGCTTCTAGCCGATGAGTTTGCTGATCCCTTGCTTGGGTCGGCTGAGATGCAGCCCGCTCCCCAGACGCCCTCTACTGGCGTCTCCGGATTAAACTACCAGATATGTATTTTTTGGCCCCAAACAAAAATGTAAATACGGCAGTTTGTTGGGGCAGATGGTCACTCTGTTGGGTGGTCATTCAGTTACCCAGACCAAAAGACAGATTGGTTGGCTGGCCGGACACTCAACAAGAATATAACAAACACCGCAAATGCGCGGGACACAGCTGGTCCTGAGAGCTAAGGAGATGCTCTCGGTCCTGTCTCCATGGAGCCCGGCATGCAGAGGGGAAGCCGGCAGCAAAAGCGGACACACAAGACGTCTTCCACAGCTGTCAAGGATGGGAGGGCTACAGGTCACTGTCCGAGCCCGGTTCCCTGTCACTACTTCCATCCTCGGCCCCGCCTCCCCCCATCTCTAATTTTCACCCTCCGCTGACAGGATCACTGGTCTAAGTCTGGAATTCACTGCCATGTGGCAACCTATTTCAGCAGTGGGTCCAGGCAGGCTCACCCTACCTTGATGCCGGCGTTCCTCAGGGTCTCCAGGGTGGGCCTCACGTCTGCCTGGAGCTGGTCCTCCACCCCTGTCAGGCACAGCAGCTCCATCTCCATCTCCAGGCTCTCGATCACTGTGGCCACTTTGAGGGAACGGTCGTGCACACTCAGCTTGGCCTGGACATAGCGGGCCTGGGACACACCAGGGGACACCGTCACCACTTAGGATGGGGAGGTGCAAGGCGGACCAACTGGCAGTGGGAGCGTCTCATCCCCCACACAGGGCAGGGACCCCAGCACCTGGGTGAACCTCAAAGGGGTGAAACTGAGACCTCCAGCCTCCTTCCCAGTTCATCAGTCCAGACGCTGGAACTGGAGAGACCGGAGCTCCACCCTTTGCTCTACACTCACCTGCTGTGCAACTTCTAGCAGGTCACTTAACTTCTCTGAGCCTCAATTGTTTTCCTCCCCAAAGAGGCAATAACGGCCCCAACTTCACTGGGTTTTTACAAGGATTAGTACAACTCGAGACCTCAAAAGACAGTAGATTCTCCCCACACAGCATATGCTCTGTAACCAACAACTCTTGACCACCAGGTTGTCTAAAGACAAAGTCTTACTTCCAAAGACCATCGACCCAACCCTTCTGTTTATCTCCTCTTTACGGTGTTAACAAAGATACAGCAGTCACAAAGCATATGCCTTTAAAATTGAAAGAAAGGTAGAATTTTATCAGGGCTAGAACTCTCATTAAATAAAACTTTACAAAGAACTCAAGCACATAAAAGAGACAGACCCAAGCACAGTTTCTCTGGGTGGAGCAGGACAAGGGCCGCAGAAGCCTTTCCCCCAACCTGGTCTCTCTCCCCTTCAGTCACGTGTAAATACATTCATTCAGCTTTGTGCCAGGACTGGGGGTACAACAAGGACCCTCCCCCTCAAGGAACACACAATCCATGGGATGAGATGACAATTAACAAGACATATTTATACTGGAAGCCTTGGCAGTGAAAGTCAATGATCGAGTTCAAATCCAACATTTTTTACAGCTTAAAAAAATTAGGGCTTCAAGAAGGTTTACAATTTCAAATTTGAAGGTTTCATTTCATATTTTTCAGAAGGTTTATAATGACTATCGTAAGTGTTGGGGTACAAGAGCAAACCAAACTGATAAAGTCTCTGCTCTCAAAAAGATTTTATTCCAGAAAGAAGCTATCAAAAATAATCTGAGGGCTTCCCTGGTGGCGCAGTGGTTTAGAGTCGGCCTGCCGATGCAGGGGCCACGGGTTCGTGCCCCGGTCCGGGAAGATCCCACATGCCGCGGAGCAGCTGGCCCCGTGAGCCATGGCCGCTGAGCCTGTGTGTCCGGAGCCTGTGCCCCGCAACGGGAGAGGCCACAACAGTGAGAGGCCCACGTACCGCAAAAAAAAAAAAAGAATGTGAAAATACGTACATAAAGCCATTACAGCTGGTGATAAATGCAGTGAAGAACGTTCAACAGGGTGACAACGGGGAGTGATGAGGTGGGGCTGCTTTAGATGGGGGATCCAGGAAGACTTCTCAGAGGAGGCGACATTTGAGCTGAGACCCAAAGGAAGTGAGGGAGGGGGGCCTTGGAGCTCTGTGAGGGAGGAGAGTACTAGGCAGAGAGAAGAACCTGGTGTGCTCAGAAATGACGTCAGTCCGGCCAGAGCAGAATGAGGGAGGGGAAGATGGGGAGGTGAGTGGGGCTAAAAAGTAAAAGAAAAGTCACAGAACCACTGACCTCAAAGTCTTGATACTGCTCCTCTGCTAGAGATTTCTTTGCCACCACAAGCACCCGCAGCCCTTCCCGGGCCATGTTTCCACACTGAAAAGCAAACCCTGGTCAGCGGAGAGCCGCACTAAGGGCTCTGTATCCCGGACTCTCTCTGGGGAGGGCTGGAGGCTGAAGTGGATGCCCCTCCCAAGGGGACAGTGCAATGGTAAATCAGAACGCTGCTTTCCCCTAAAGCAGTCTCTCTCAGCAAACCTCCCAAAGGGGTCTCAAAATTTAAGTCAGTGCAGTAAGATCTCAGAGACTAATCTGGATTTCTGGCTCGTTGGAAAAACTGAACCTTTGACAAGAGCACTTTCCCAAATGACCACAGCCAGTGATACTGAAAGGCGGCTGTTTCCACACGGTCCCACGAAACACAGCTGTCAAGTGAAGAATATTCCAACACGTTCAACGCACAAAGTGTGATGCTGTCAGGAAACACATACTGGCCCGTTTCATTCACCTGAGTTGCCTGCCTAGCCCCTGTCGGCATTTGGGTTTGTTACTCACTGATTGGAAATATGATATTACTGAACATAAAATGTGAATTCTGCGCCTGGAGATGGGAGATGAAACAGAAACGGCCTGACAGACTGGAGAGTTCCTTCCCTCCCTGCTGCAGCCAATTCCCACGCCACAATCCGGGACAAGGCGGCCTGTGACGGGGCCCCATGATGCCCGCCTCCTGGTACCCACACCCTTGTACGTTCACCTGCCCTGAGTGTGCACTGGACCCAGTGCCTTGTTCCTAACACACAGAATGTGGCAAAGTGAGGGGAGGTCGTTTCCAAGAAGGTCACTTCTCTCTGTTTCACTTCTCTCTGTTTCATCCACATGGCAAGGAACGTGGCTGCCTCCGGCCTAGAGGCACTGAGGAGCTGAATCCTGCCCATGACCACTAAGTGGGCTGGGAAGTGGGTCCCGCCCCAGCTGAGCCTTCAGATGAGACCCCAGCCTCGGGTGACCCCTTGACCAAAGCCGAAGAGACCCTGAGCTGAGGACCCAGCCAAGCTGTGCCTGGATTGCTGATTCGCAGAAACTGTAAGAAATTACACGCGTCCTCCTAAGCTGCTAAGTTTGGGGGTGATTTGTTACATAGCCCCAGGAAACGCATGCAGGGACCCACCTCACTATTCCATGCAAGGGACAGACTCCAGGACACACGTCCGAGGCCCCGTTTCCACACCCCACGTCACGCTTACCTCTTCCTCCAGCCAGTCGTTGTACTGCACGATGCCAGCCATGACGACATCCGCTCCCTTCATGTAAAACGTAATCTCCCCAGTCGATTCATCCTAGAGGGGGGGCCGGGAGGAATGAACACCCAAGAGGAACGCTTGGTTCCGCTCCAGTGGCCGCTTCCCACGAGAGATGCTGCACAAAGTGTACTCAGTGGACGCCAGTGTTTTCTCACTTGGCCGAAGATGAAAAGCGAGAGGGGAGCCTCACTTTGGGGCAAAGGCCACAGAAAACAAGAAAACTCAAAGCATTTGGAAAATCATTAAATGATGAAAGCAAGATCAAAAGGATTGAGGAACTCTGTTTCTACAGTTATTACTACTCTAACGGGAACAGACTGACCCTCACACTGTAAGATAATTTTAAATTTATACGCGGGGCTGCCAGTATTGCCAAAACGTGGTCTACCAGCAAGAGTTGGGAAGCAAGATAATTCTCGAGATCAGGGTTTCTCAGCCTCGGCACTGTTAATATTTGGGGCTGGAGAATTCTTTGCCGTGAGGGGGCTGGACTCTGCATTGCACCATCTCCCGTGGCATCCCTAGCCCACTAGATGCCAGCAGCAATCCCCATGGTGACAACCAAAATGTCTCCAGACATTAACAAATGTCCCCTGGGGGACACATTGCCTCAGTTGACAGCTACTGCTCTAGACAACGTGGGACCCTTACGTCTACCTGAGGACTTAGCTAGAGAGCAAAGTACCCAGGTTTCCAGTTCACACTGACCAGATTTTCTGGGGAGAGGGTGACATCACAGCACAGACATCAGAAGCTTAGACCCGGTACCAGCTCCCAGCTGTGTGCACCTGGACAAGCTACTTCTTTTCTCTAGACCTCAGTTTCCTCCTCTGTAAAATCGGGATCCTAACAACTCTTACCGTATAGCTTGCTGGGGCTTAAACAAGATCATCTACATAGAGCAGGTAGCAAAGGGCCAGCATCCACAGAAAATGCTCACCCAGTGTTATTATTCCTGTTGGGGTGACAGTCACTCCTCAAGACCCTCAGTCGCACTGTTTGTAGAAAACAAGGTTTAAGCTGGGGGTCTGAATGGGGGTGGTTTTGCCCCCAGGGGACTTCTGACAATGTCTGGACACATATTTGATTATCTCTACTGGGAGGTGCTACTGGCATCTAGTGGGTGGAGACCAAGGATGCTGCTAACCGTCCTACAATGCACAGGGCGGTCCCCGCAACAGAGAATCATCCCGCCCCAAATGTCAATGGTGCTAAGGCTGAGAAACCCTGGCTTTAAGGAATGACGGTGAAATCGTCAATTCTTATCCCATGACTCTTTCCTCACAGACCTGCATCACAGGGAGGCTGGAGGCAATGGAGATGGGCAAGGCTAACTGAGCATGGCCATCACCACCTTGTGCCTAAATTCTGCTACCCCAGGAAGCCCAGAATGCATGCCTGTAAGCTCTTCATTGAATAGGAAATAAATACCCAAGGCCAAATCAGTGGTATAGTTTCATCTACTAAAGTAACTTCCGAATGCCTCTGATCACGGACAATCTTTTAGAACAACATGCTTACTCATAAAAGCACCCACAGGCCACGAACAGGCACCTGCACTTTAAAAGCATTAGAACTGCAGGCTGCTTCTTTGATGGATTGCATCTATGCTTGCTTGTGACTCGGGCCAAAGCTAGCAGTGGGGTCTGAACATGAAAGCATCTGAGGTTTCTTTTTCCTTTCGCCTTCACCCAAATGCTGCTATGGGAAATAACGTCCCCCTCCCCAGCTTCCTCTACTCCAGAAGGGGCTCAAGAGAACTCGGACATCTTGTCCAATATAAATACTGTACCGACTGTCTCCTCCCGTTAGTCATTTCCTCCCACCAAGTTCATCACAAGGTTACTTCGTTCCCATATTATGGCAAGATTACGCTATAAATTTACAGAGATCTGCTGGTTGTGTTGCATTGTTTTGGGGCCTCATCTTTTTCCACTGTGGTCTGACTCTGGCACCTGTTCAAAGGCCTCTCTTATTCAGACAGTGACAAGGGTATGATCTATACCAGTGATCCGACTTCAGCACGCCAAGGGGGAAGGGTGAGGGGAGGGCAGTGGAACATCTTGTAACACAACAAAAACAAAACTGGTGACACAGAGACAAACACGCAAGCCCCGACGAAACCGGCTTCTCTAACCTCACTGACCTTCTCAGAAGAGAGATTCACAGAAAGACCAGACCTTGCTTGGTGAGGGTAAGAAGATGCCGCACAGAACCGTCCATGAGCTCACACATGTTTAAGAGGGTTGATGAGCCAGGTGAGAACAAAACTATAACTGTCAACCATCATTAAACCAGGTTGAGAACCATTTTATAACTGAGGGAAAACTTCCTCACATCAGGTAACTGGGCAGTTACTTTCAAACAACAGACAGAAAAGATGGCCACATCAGAACAGAGTTTCTCAGCCCCGGCACGATGAACATTTGGGGCTGGAACGTTCTTTGGTATGAGGCTGTCCTGACCTCTATCCACTAGATGCCAGTGGCACCACCCTCTGAGCTGCAACAACCAAAAATGTCCCCAGATGTGTCCCCATGTCCCCTGGGGGCAAGATGGCCCCAGGATGAGAATCGTTTCGCGAAAGGAGAACAGTGAGATTCGTGCTAAGTGGAGAGCTAGCTCCACAGCCCTGGGCACGGATTTGCACCCTGCAAAACCAAAGATAGAGAGGGAGACAGGTCAGAAAACAAAAATATTAGCAGAATAATATGCATCACATTAAAGACAGCCTAACAAAGATGGATGTGCACAGATTCATTGTTAGTAGTGAGAGATGGAAAACAACCTAAGTATCCAAGAAAGGAATATTTGATTAAATAATGCTACATTTTTTCAGCAAAACACCATGCCCACATTAGAATCATGTTTTAATAATATGAGAACATTACTATTCAGTGGAGGGGTGGGAGTCTTAGAAAGCTTCAGGTGGAGCTTGAAGCCAGTTTTATAAAATTGTGTGTGGCTATTTATACTCGTTTATGCTTAGAGAAAAAACTGAAGGGAAATTCCCTGAAAAGGCAAGAGTGGTTGTCTTTGGGTGATGAAAATACAGATGAAAGGCTCTGATCCCCTTCTATACACACTTATCTGTTCCCAGTGCTGATTTCTTTAAAAATATAATCTGGGAAGGGTGGAGCGCTATTGTAAAGTAATGATAGATTTGCCCACCCAACAGCATCCCATACTCCCAGACACAGATCCCGTTCTTGCTGTGGGAAGATACAGGGGTCACATCTCAGAAAATGTGACGCACGTCTGGGAATGACAGCCCTTTGCAACTACAGGGAGGGTGGCGCACTCAGCCCCCTTACTCTAGGACGGCTGATGTCGGGACCATCTGACGATGATTCAACCCTCAAATGACTCCAGCATAGTCCATGGCCCTAGAACTTGGCAAAATAAAGGCTGGAACAAAATAAAAGCAAGTCCGTAGTAGATAATGACTCTAATTCCCCAGGAAACACCCACCCACAGGATTCACGTGGCTGCTTCCAGGCCACGGATGTTCCTGACATCACACACACACTCAAGATACGGTTTAAAAGCCACGGGGCAGGCTAGGTGCAGACCAGTGGGAAAAGCAGCAGCCGCATGGGAAGAAAAGCCCCCCCCCCCCCACTCAAAAACTGCCAAGGATATATGTCTGGTAGAGTCTGAAGACTACTGGCACCGGGGACATAAAAATCCCTTAAAATGTGTCGTTTTCAAGGCACATCCGTACTGTGTGTCACTGGACCATCAGTACTGCAGCTCATGGAGCTGTTTCTAACTTTTACCTGGAGAAACAGCCTCTTCAGTGACTCCCACTTTCCCCACCTCCCGGAGTGTTCACACCCCTGGGTGATCCAGGCCCACCAAGGGGTGGGCTGGAGCCAGGGACCTGCTTCTAATAACAGAATAAGGCAAAAGTGAAGGGAGGTCGGTTCTGAGATGACGTGCCTTCTGTCTTGTTCACACTCTCACAGACTCACTTGGGTGAAGCCAGCTGATGTGGGAGCCGGTCTATGGACAGGCCTGTGGGGCAGTGGATGAGGGTGGCCTCTGGCCAGCAGCCGGTATAGAACTAAAGTCCTCAGCCCAACAACTGCAAGGAACTGACTCTTGCTGACAACACTGATTTCACCTGGCAGTGAATCCTGCCCCGGCTGAACCTTGGATGACTGCAGCCTACGAGAGATCCCGAGGCAGAGGGCCCGGCGAGGCTGCACCCGGACTCCTTGGCCCCCAGAAATTGTCAGATAACACTTCCTGTTGTTTTAAGCCATCACATGCGGGATAACCTGTCACAACGCCATACGTAATTAACACACTACCCTCACCATTACTGTGGGTGCTCTGTGAGCTTTCCCACATCCCTCTCATCACACCCAAACACCCAGGGCCTGGCGATAAAGAGCATGACCTGGGAGCCAGACAGCCTGGGGTAGAAGCCCAGCTCCACCTTTTCTAACTATATGAACTTAGGGAGGTTTCTTCTTCTCTCCATACCTCAATTTTCTCCTCTGTTAAATGCCAACTGCAATGGTATTATGAGAATTACATGAGTTGTTTTATGCAAATCATTTACAACAGTGACTAGCACCCAATAAGCACCATTTAAATGTTACCTCTGTTATTATTATTGTTCCTAACTCTGTTCCTATTACTAATGCTGCTAGTACTATTACTAATTACTCCTATTACTAATTCTATTATTACTAATTTACTACAATAGAATCTACAACTCTGACCCCTAAGGCATGAAACACTTGTGTAGATAGGGCGGAGGGGATCCTCATTTGTTTAAAAAATGAGAGAGTCGTATTCCAAAGATTCTCATGATCTGGGGCAGCATTTTCTCCAGCCAAGCCAAACAATGTGAAGAATCTTTAAGAACACCAGGGAACCATCTCAATACCAAAATAAGACTGGGACCAAAGTAGTCTGCAATTTTTAAAGCTCCGATGGTTAATTCCGATGATCAGCCAGGTTTTGTTTGTTTGTTTGTTTAGATCTCGTTTTATTTATTTTTGGCCATGCTGGGTCTTCGTTGCTGCGCTCAGGCTTTCTCTAGTTGCGGCGAGCGGAGGCTACTCTTCGCTGCTGTGCGTGCGCGGCTTCTCACTGTGGTGGCTTCTCTTGTTGCGGAGCACGGGTTCTAGGCACGCTGGCTTCAGTAGTTGTGGCATGCTGGCTTCAGTAGTTGTGGCACAGGGCTCAGTAGTTGTGGCACATGGGCTTAGTTGCTCTGCGGCATGTGGGATCTTCCCGGCCCAGGGCTCGAACCTGTGTCCCCTACATTGGCAGGCAGATTCTTATCCACTGCGCCACCAGGGAAGTCCCTATCAGCCAGGTTTAAGAACTACTGAGCAGAGTGGCTTATGAACACAGGGCTTCCAGGCTTCCCAGAATGGAAAGTGCGAGTAAAAGAGCAAATAGGAAAACAAGGTATTAATTCAGATTGGCAAGATTTTAAAAGTCCGACACTATCAAGTGTTGGTGAGGATGTAGAAAAACAGTGGGACTAAGATTAGTATAAGCACTTTGGAGAAAAAGTTGAAAAAACCTGGTAAAGTTAAAGATGTATATATTCTACCGCCCAGCAAGTCCACCTCTGGGTGTAGTCCACAGAAAAACACGGACATATGTACAGTGGAGACTGCAGCAGACAAGGCTACACATGGCAGCGGTCTTTCTATCGGCAAAAAAAGTGGCAATGACCTAAACGTGTATCAAGAGGGAATGGCAACAGACGGAAGGAACTGAGGTATATTTGCACAATGCAATACAACAAGTCAGCTAAGAGAAATAAAGTGGGATTACATGCATCAACATAAATAAAGCTTTTTGTAAAATGTTAAACAAAAATTAGGATGTGGAGTAATAATATATATACTACAATGACACTTTATAGAGAGAATAAAAACATGAAAACCATAATACATATTATTTATACCCAATGTGTCTGATAATAGTATTTTACAATTCATAGGAGTGATAAACCTGGGGTAGACTGAAGAGGAAGGACATCTAGAAAGGACAGATGGGATTTCAATTGAATGCACAATGTTTTCTTTGTTTAAAAAATTTTTTAAACTATAATACATGCAAAAGTGTGGATCAACACATAAATATAAATTCGAGCAAACGAACTCAAACACAAAAGGGTATCTACTGTACAGTTTCCTTTATATAAAGTTCAAAAAGAGACAAAATCAGTCAGTGGTAGAAATGGGACAGTGGTTATATCCTCGTGGGAAGAAAGGATGCAGTAACCAGAAAGAGGTACGAGGGAGCTGCTGGGGTGATGGTGGGAGGGATTCTGTTCCTTGTTCGGGATGCAAGCGACACTGTGTTTATTACTTTGTTAACACTTGAGCTGTACACTCCTGAGGTTTGCACTTTTCTCTTTGTATGCTGTACTTCAGTAAAAGCTTCAAAAAATATAAAAAGAAAATCTGAAATATTAATGCCAAAATGACGATGTTGAGTGATCACGACACTTTTTTCCAGTAACTTCTGTGACTGTATGAATGAAAAATCACCGAAAATATCTAATTACAAGGGTATCAAGACCATTGAATGGGAAAACAATAGTCTCTGCAGCAAACGGTGCTGGGACGACTCTCCATCCACACACAAAAGAACGACGTTAAAACCCCTAAATCACACCATATATGAAAATAACTCAAAATGGATCAATGATCTAAAGAGATAAAACTACAAAAACTTTTAAAAGAAAACACAGGGGTAAATTTTCATGACCTTAGGTTTAGCAATGGACTCTCAGATGTGACACCAAAGTCAAGAGCAACAGAGGAAAAAAATAAATTGGACAAAATTAGTAACTTCTGTGCATCCAAAGAATTTTATCAAGAAAGCAAAAAGACAAGCTACAGGATGAAAGAAAATATTTGTATGTCATATCTCTGATAAGGATCTAGTATCCAGACTACGTAAAGAACTCTTACAACAATAAAAGACTACCCATTGCAAAAGTGGGCAAACGACTTGAACAGACATGTCTCCAAGGAAGAATACAAGTGGTCAATAAGTATATGAGAAGATGCTCAACATCATTAGCTATTAGGAAAACGCAAATCAAAACCACAATGAAATACCACTTCACAGCAACTAGGACGGCTACAATGAAAAAAAAAAAGGGAAATAACAAGCACTGATGAGGATATGGAGAAACCAGAAGCTTCATACACTGCTGGTAGAATGTATCGGGCTGGCCAAGAAGTTTGTTCAGGTCTTTCTGTAACATCTTACAGAAAGACCTGAACGAACTTTTTGGCCAACCCTATAAATGGTGCAGCATTTTGTAGAAAAGTTTGGCGACTCCTCATAAAGTTAAAAGATAGAATTATCCAGCAACTGGGAAACGGACCCAGCAATTCCACTCCTAGGTATCTACTCAAAAGAACTGAAAACAGGGCTTCCCTGGTGGCGCAGTGGTTGAGAGTCCGCCTGCCGATGCAGGGGACATGGGATCGTGCCCCGGTCCGGGAAGATCCCACATGCCACAGAGCGGCTGGGCCCGTGAGCCATGGCCGCTGAGCCTGCGCGTCCGGAGCCTGTGCTCCACAACGGGAGAGGCCGCAACAGTGAGAGGCCAGCGTACCGGGAAAAAAAAAAAAAGAACTGAAAACAGATGCTCAAATCCTTATACACGAATGTTCATAGCAACACTATTCACAATAGCCAAAAGGTGGAAACAACCCAAATGTCCACTGATGGATGAATGGCTAATCAACATGAAATACTACTCAGTCATAAAAAGGAATGAAGTATGTATATATGCTACAAATGGATGAATCTCTAAAACATTATGCTAAGTGAAAGGAGCCAGATACAGAAGGTCACATATTGTATAGTCCCATTTATATGAAATACCCAGAATAGGTAAATCCTAGAGACAGAAAGGAGACGGGAGGTTTCCAGGGCCTACGGGGAAGAAGGTATGGAGAGTGACCGCTTAATGGATACAAGGTTCCCTTTTGCAGTGATGCCAATGTTTCCACCAAAGTGACGGATGCAAGACACTGTGAATGTACTAAATGCCACTGAATTACACATTTAAATGATTAATTTATGTCATGTGAATGTCACCTCAATAGAAAATAACATTTAATTAAACGAAAGAGTATACAGTGAGAAACGTATTATTACCAAGAAATGGTCAATCTACACTCATTAGACCTTTCACTCTGGAAGTGGGTTAACCAAAAGCTATCCGAGATCCGTCCAACTGATGAACTAATTCTCTTTCTTCTGAGGGAATTAAATCCTCTTGTTAGTCTGAACGACAGGCAATAATACAATAAAGAAAGGGGTAAGAAAGAATGTCCAGCCACAGGGACATACACAGCAGACTTAGGCAGGTTTGTTTTTTTTTTTAACCATTTTAAATTATAAATAAAAGACAACTCACCCTCACGATGATGCCCATGCGTTTGCTTTCGTAGGTGAAAGGGAAGATCTGCAAGATGGTGAAGTTCAGGATCTGGTCACCAGGGGTCCTCAGCTGCATGGAAGACTGGTCACGGCCCACCAGTGTTAAGCCCACACTTTCGGTCCACTGCACCAGGGCCACCTAAATGTGACAAGGGTCGAAGGTCAGATACACAGCCGAGGATCCTGGTTCACAGGTCAAGCAAATGAACATAAAGGTGGACGGGGGAGCAGAGACAGGTGAGGCTGAGCAGGGCCTGCATCCCTGGAGGAGGTCGTGCTGGCCGGTGACAGCCCCGCCCCCGCCCCTCTAGGCCTGCGGGGGCTCCGGGCTCACAGCTGCCGTCTCTCCTGGGCCCTAAAGCAGGCCACGCGCCAGGGCTGTGGCAGAGAGAACCGCACAGGCTCAAGGATCAGCACAACCAGAGATCACGTCTGGAAGGAGCAGCACCAGGCCAACCACAAACATGGGGAAGCCAGGAGCATGACGCCGGGGTGGGGCGACTCACCTCCAGGCTCCCTGTTAAACTCACACACACTCAGCCAGGAGGGCATCTACAGCAGTGCTCGACTGGGCAGCTCTGCCCTCCAAGGGGCACATGGCAACATCTGGGGACAGTTTTGGCTTCACAACTGAGGAGGGGGTGGATATTTTCTACTGACATCTCGTGGGTGGAGGCCAGGGATTCTGCTAAACATCCTACAACACACAGGACAGCCCCCATGACAGAGAATCACCCCACCCCACATGGCAGGCAGTACTGACGGGGAGAACGCTGGTCTGTACAGATGAGGAAACTGAGGCTTGCGGAAGCTCATTAAGTTGCCTGAGGTGATGCTCCGGGGCAACGGCAGGCTAGGCAGGAACCTGGATCCTCCACCACCCGCTACACTTCCTAGGACCACGGTTCTGTCACCAGCTGGAATCTTCTCACAGCCCGAGCAAGGTTTGCTTCACTTCCAGTCAAAGGCATGGAGGATGCAAATTCCAAGACAGGGGCCAGACCAGTGGGAACTGCGGCAGGCAGGAGCCAGTGCCCCCTCTGAAGGAGGCTGCCCCGCGGGAATGCGGACCCAGGGTGGCCAGAGCTTCCAGTTTCTCAAGAAAAACCAGAAATCTGACCTTGTCCCTGAGATCTCTAACTTTTCAATGTAAGCCACTAAGCTGCACGTTTTAAGCGCCCATGAAGAAAATAAAACACGTCTACAGATGAATCTGGTCTGGGGTCTTCAAGGAAATAAGGAAATAGGAGTGGAAAAGGCGGGGACAGAAGGGGGAGCTGGGGAGGGGAGACCACCAAGCCCTCACCGCCACTGCCACAGGAAGGGGGCTGCGCCATGGGGTGGGGGGGAGAGAGGGGTAAGTACAAAGAGCCTACAGCGTACGAACCACAAGGTCATCGTGTTTACTTGTCAGCACAGCCCGTGGAGGCAGGAAGTACCAAGCAGCTCTACCCGACGGATGAAGAAACAGAGTCAGAGAGGCCAGGTGAGCTGCTCTCGGCAGGCAGCTACCATGGGCTGAGATGAGATCGAATCCTGTGTCTAGCCGACCCAAGTAGCCCAAGGGAAAGTGCCAATCCCGGGCCATCCAAATGCCTCTTCTCTAAACACGGGTGCACACACATCGGTGCATCCTTAGTGGGTGTGCCCGGTCACCCGACTCACTGTCACCGTTAGAAAGTTGACGGGGGGCATGGTAGGCATAGTAACAGCTCCCAAAGGTGCCCACCTCCTAATCCCCACTGACCTCCACCTCCAAAAGAAAGGGCTAATCAAGTTTGGTCTTGTTTGTTTTGCTACTAACCTGCATAAGTCTTTGGAAACTCATTCATATAGTTGTTTCATCTAATCACTCTGAATTTCAATATGGCCTGTCCTATTTGCTAACAATCTTCTTTCCAAGTTTAAAATGAACAGATCAGTAAACACTGATATAAATTTAAAAATCCCATCCATATAAATATTAAAAACTTTGGGTACATGCACTAAAACGCTTATAGGATGATACACATGAAGAGAAATTACTTCACTCTTCTCTCTATATACTACTGAAATATTTTAGTGTGTACACGCACTTCTTTTATTTATTTATTTATTTATTTTGCGGTACGCGGGCCTCTCACCGTTGTGGCCTCTCCCGTTGCGGAGCACAGGCTCCGGACGCGCAGGCTCAGCGGCCATGGCTCACGGGCCCAGCCGCTCCGCGGCACGTGGGATCTTCCCAGACCGGGGCACGAACCCGTGTCCCCTGCATCGGCAGGCGGACTCTCAACCACTGCACCACCAGGGAAGCCCCATCTTTTATTTTTAATATTTTTAATTTTAATTAAGTAAATAAATATCCCAACACAATACGAGATTATTACAAATACGTAGCTTGACTAAATTTACATCCTCCTCTACATACCAGTTTAGTAACAAAGAAAAAGGAAATTCTTCTTGGGATGCTTTCCAACACGACCGCCAGGGAAAAGATTTTTTCATCCTTGCTTTTAAACAGCTGTTGTTTCACCCCTTAAAAACGTATTTAATTGCTCTGAAAAGATGTGAAGAGTCTGTAATACTGGGCTTCAAGGAGATACACTAATTCCCCCAAAGCCTGTTCTTAACTTCAATCAAGAAAGGATCTGAAACTCCAGAACGGGAAGTGGCTTTCAGGGCCGTAGAGGCAGTTCTGGCCTTGGCCAGCCTGGGTCCCCCTGCCGCGGACCCCACAGGACTGTGTTGGAGGGGAAGTTGAACCATGAATCTGAAATGATCAACAGTGACAAGTGTTCCCGGGGAAGCATGAATTACAGCTGAATGGAAACATCTTCTAACCATGCTTTCTTCTACAGCAAACCCCTCGAGGGAGTTAAGGAACCTACTTTGACTGTGCTGGTTGCCCCACCTCCCATCTCCCACCTCCCACCCCTTGGGTCCAAGGTCCTAATCAAAACCTCACAAGTCCCCTTGGGGGCTGATTCCAACAGGATATGAGCCCTGCAGGGGGGCCTTTCTTTCTCACCTTACACTCCCTTATTCCAACTTTAACATTAAGTCAGCTTTAATTTAAAGCTGCTTTCTACCACAACATATAAAATCCCCCAGGTCCTACTGAGAAGAGAGCAGTTTAGAACTGGGGAGCTCACTAATCCTTCTCAACAGCAGCAGGGACAAACATTTCAGCGGTCAGGTGGGACGACTCCATCCCTTCCTGAAACAAGATGATGTAAATGAGGCTACTTCTGCTAGAGGGTCTGAGCTTCAATTCAAAGGAATCATCCTGTATTGCCAAATCAGAAAGGATTTCAGGGTCTTTTTTTTTTTTTCTTACGGCCGCCCGCACCCCCCTGTAGTGGAAGCGTGGAGCCTTAACCACTGGACCGCCAGGGAAGTCCCCAATCTCAGGGTCTTGAGCCTCGCTGTCCTTAACAGCCGGAGCTGGGGTCTCAGGGGGCGTCGGGTCAGACTACCCGGAGGTCAGAAGAGCAGCAGAAAAAGAAACCTCGTAAAAGGTAAATGAATGAACAAATAAATGAGAGGCAAAAGCAAATGCTAGAAACCAAGAAAGGGCCGGAGCGGGGGATCTGGGCTCCACGAGTCAGCTGTGCGTCTGGTTTGGGTCAGGAAATTAAAAAAAGAGCCTCCTACTCCACCCTTCCGCCTCCAAAAAAAAAAAGCCCATCTGAAGAATTCTTGTCAGAGCTGTCCATGAAAGGGCTTTTTCATCATTTGTTGGTCAGCAATGAACCACCTGTGACAAGCTTTAATAATCTTCCCTTTGTACCTGGGAATGTGTGCTTGGGAATTACGCCAGACAGGCTAAAGAGCCTTGAATTCCTGTCAAAAGCAGGATGCATATGAAATACAAGAACATGCATGAATCTGCTATCTGATTAAAACGGTTCTTTGGGGGCATTCAATCAGATAAACACCCAGGCTTATAAAGAATGGCCAGTCTGCCTGAAGCCAGGCCTTTCAAGCTTATAAATACCCACAGACCTAGGTATTCTTTACTTTATTAAGAAATAGGTTCCAAAATGTGCCACATGGTGGTTTGCAGGTTTGAATGCCAACAGGAGCAGGGCAGACAGCGGACCGGGGCAGGGCCGGCCACCTAGGGACAGGGCTTGGGGGAGGGGGCTAACGGCTGCCAGGTCGAAACTGGGCCCAGTCTTTCCAGATCTGATCTTTCTCAGGAGAAGCTGATTTTTATAGAACACTGAGTGATTTTTAAATATTGCTGCTTTTCTTTTAAACACAGCATGGAGCAAACAAAAAACAGCCTGCTACATTTTTTTTTTTTTTTGCGGTACGCAGGCCTCTCACCGGTGTGGCCTCTCCCGCTGCGGAGCACAGGCTCCAGACGCGCAGGCTCAGCGGCCATGGCTCACGGGCCCAGCCGCTCCGCGGCATGTGGGATCTTCCCGGACCGGGGCACGAACCCGCATCCCCTGCATCGGCAGGCGGACTCTCAACCACTGCGCCACCAGGGAAGCCCGAGCCTGCTACTTTTAAGCATCAGTGGACAAGGTGGTAGAATAAAAAGCCACTCCCTGATCCGAATTTCCTGATCCTATACTTGAAATTCAGCCTCTTGGGACTTAACTCTGCTAAAAACAAGTATTTGAAAAGGAAGAATGGCATCATCTCCATAAAAGTTTAGCCACTTAGAAACGACTATTTACTTAAGTCCATTCTGGACCAATACTAATGTGATACGGGACAGGACTTTTGCATGTATGGCCGCGGATGAGCTAATACCAAGGAAGGCTCATTTGACAGTTTTCTACAGTGCCCCCAAAATCCCATAGTCCTGCCTGACACAGGACCCCTATCTTCTGAGCAACCAAAATCTTCTTTCAAAATTCTACCCCAGTGGTTAATACGTAACATTGATGGAGGATTTTTTCCTTAATTTCCCGACCGCTGTTCTTTGACCTCACCCTCAGGTCCAAGGCCCTGGCAACGTGATGGTAGAGCCCCACCAGCCTCCTAAATCTCTCTGGGTCAACACTCCACACTCCATCGTGCACACATCTGAATGCTGGCATTGTCTGAAGCCTGGAGCTGAGGCTCAGGCACGAGGAGGCATTCAGGGGACCGACAGGGATGTGGTTATGGAGGAAAAAGAAACCCCAAGGCTGCAAAGGGACGGGAGATTGCCAGCCCCCCTCAAGGCCACGGGCTTACCTTTCCCCAACGGTTTTTATCCTCACTCTTTACAACAGCGTTAAGAAAATGCAAAATGAGACAACTGGGACCTTTCATGCATGCTGAGAGATGTACAGAGAGATTGAATGAGCGAGGCTCTCCATCATGACATTATTTACGACAGCCACAAGTGGGGGACGACCTAAATGTTACGCTTGGGAGACAGAGAAAATAATCTGTGGTGTATCTAAGCAGCAGAATATAGAGCAGCCACTAAGAATATTCTTACTATAGATAGTTACCGGAAAGGGATAATGCAAGGGAACAAATCAAGGTCATCGAACATATATCGTATATATACAGAAGAGAAATAGGTAGGAAAAACACCAAAACATTTTTGGCTTTTCTTTCCTGTCATTTTTTTTTCTTTTTCTATAACAAGCTAATGTTACTCTTATAATTAGTGCGGGGGGGGGGGAGACTAAAAATAAAATCTGCTTCTAGATTAGCTGTACCTTCACTGTATACCCCTTTTTCTTATATCACCCCTGTCTGCATTACTCCCAGCTTCTGACATTCTAATGGATGCAGGGATGCTCTCCATCTACAGACTCATGTCTGGAGGAGAGACCCACTCGCTCTTCGCCCACGCTCTCACGGCCACTTGCAAGGGGGCCATTTCAAGGTTACTGTGGACTAGCGGAGAAACACATCCTTTTTGGTTTTCCCTTCTAAGGGCTGGATCCTGAAGAGGTGGACGGTGAAGGCAAGACGCTCAGAAGGTAGGCTTCTGGGGTCTGGCAGAAGACGGTTATTATCACCAAGCCTGGAAGCTTATAAGATGAGAAAAGAGGGAAGGGACACACACAAAAGGTGGCACTGAGTTTTGGAGATCCCAGACACAACACTGGCTCAGTGCAGGTGTCCCAAGGGGACCGGAGTAGGTAAAAATAATTGGACACTCTGGAACTTCACCCAGGATCCGCCCTGAGCTCCCCAAACGCGAGTGCCTCACTGTCTACAACACTTGTGAGTTGACAAAGCACCTTCAAGCCATCATGCCATGGGTAGGGACGTGGTCCTGTGGGGTTACGAGCCCCACCTCTGGATATGAGCTGCGGGTTTTAATCTCGCCAGCCGTGTGACCTTGGGAATATTCCTTAGCCAATCTATACCTCATTTGCAAACAGCACAATCACAGTAATTCTGGGTGGTAAGGGATGCCCGTAACGCGGTGCCCGGAACAGAGCAGATAAGCAACAGGTGACCCCTTCTTACCACTGGCAGCATCACCGCTACCCTCACGGCTCCCTCTCTTCTCTAAGGGCCATGAGCTCCGTGTGATGTTATCAGCCCCTCTTTACCTACGAGGAGGCTGAGTGCAGCTTAAAATCACACCGCTAATCAAGTCCGCCCTGGCAGTGACACACGGCCCGCAGCTGCACTGCAGGGTAAGGAGGGGTAGTGCGATGCCCCCATCTTTCAGAAAAATTAGTGGAAATGAAGGTCTTGAAATGCCATTGCGAGATGACAGAACACACAGCAACCCAACATTTTAGCAAAACTCAGCTGACGTCCCACACAGCGACACCACACACACGGACATGCTTTAGAAGGATGAGTAACGCAAAGCAAGGTGCAAAACTTTATCTATAATTTACAATTGTGCTCTTAAATTTTTTAAACAGGTTAATAATTAAAGGGTGAGGAAAATTCTAACGTATGCAAAGAATTATCTCTGCAAAGGTACTCAGATATTGAGAACAGTGGGCAGCTCGGAGGCAGAGGTCAGGGGAGGGGCCCTGTGTAGAGACTGTGAGAAAGGAGGGGGCGGGGTGCCTCAGGGGAAGATGGAGATAGACTTCTCGCACTGCGCCCTGAGCAGGGGTGGCCACACAGAACATCCTACACATTACCCAGAACTTGTAACTAAGGGCTCTGAAATCACTGAGTTACTCAAGGCACAGCCACATACAGCAGGCCACTTTCATTCACACTCACACACACGCACACACACCCATGCACATCCACACGCCACACACGCTCAAACAGCAGCCGTGCACACATCACGTGCACATGTGTTCACACCCACACTCGTGCACATATGTACACGTGCCCACATGCACACACACACACACGCACGCACACATAAACCCTACAGGACCATGAAAACCATCTGGCTTTCTCAAGGATATGACGTAACCCACTTCACCCTCCTTCCCTCCTCGTACTATAGTGTGATTCTGTACCAGAGAAACATACAACTGTAATTCTACATATATGCCCACATTTAGGAAAAATCTGGGTAACTCTACACCCGAACGTAAACAGTGGTTATCACTACCTAGTGAAAATTACAGGTTATGTTTATCAACTTCTTTAGGCAAATGAACGAGTCCCAGGGTGGATTCCATCTGCTCGGAGGAGAGCACTTCCTTGACCACTCACGCCAAGAAGGACACGTTAAGAGTTGTATCACAGCGACCCCCCCCTCCACTGCACCCCACCTCCAACACTGCCAAATATCCTGCAAACGATGGGATGCTGTCAGGGCTGAAGCCTGCTCGCCCGAGCATCTTAGGACCACTTCTCTCTGGCCAGATTACATCTGTCTCATTTCCCCTGGGAGTTTACTGTACAGCCAGGGGGTGGGGGGTGGGGGCAGTGCCCCCCAGGCTGTAATCAATAGCTGAATACAGACACTTCAAGGCTTCCCAGGCGGAATGTGCACAGGAAACAAATTTAGGAAATCCTGCTTTCTGTTACAGGAAATGAATCCTAGGCCAACTGGTAGAAATTACTCCAGGAGCTCCAAAGTAAAGAGGACACTGGCTTCTGTATGTATTCCATCAACTGACCTTGCCCACACCAGCCAGGTTTTATTGATATAGAATTTCAAAGGTAGGATTCTAGACCCAGCCACTCCTACGTGGAATCCCACAGGGATCTGGAAACAGTACAGCTTTCTGAAACATTTCACTGGAACTAGATTTAACCTATTTTCTGTCAGACGGTATATTTACATAAACAGATTTATATTTTGAGGTACGCATCTTCTGAAGTAGTTTAAAAGGCTGGTGAGTAAAATATTAACAGTGGTTTTACCTTCAGTTAGTAGGACTATGGTTTACTTTTTTTCTTCTCTACATTTTCATATATTCTATCATAAACACGAAATGACTGTGTAATAAAAAAATAATAATAAAGCTGTGGGGAAAAGGAAACCAAGAAAGTAACACCGACCTCTGTGAAGACACCAAAGACCAAAAGAAAATACTTTTTAAAAAAAAGCAAACTGCTATTCAGAATCTTAGAAAAACAAAACAAATCTGAATCCAAAGGCAATTAATGAACAGCAGAGATAAAGGGCTCTTCTCTTTAACAAAAAGGAGCTGAAAAGCACAAAGCATTCCATGGAAGATTTACCTTCATGGAAAAATCTTCGCACTGCCCTAAAACAAATATATCAAAGTTCAGTGGGAACCAGGGGTGTGGGACAGGCATTAAAGACCGTCACATATGCATGTCAATAGCCAATCGGAGCCCAGAGGCACAAGTGCTGATGGGATCACCAACATTTAATTTAAATTCTATGAAATACCCACAAGCTACTGGTCCCCAGTCCGTAACTACCAAGAATCTGGTCCTTTCTCACAGGGACCATTCAATGGTATCACCCTCCCATTCCGAAACGTAAAGGCAAGATCAAGCAGACTAACCCTGGTTAGGACACGGTGACAAATATGACAAGCTTCTGGTTCCAGGGCACAAGTCTCAGTAGGCTCACCCATACCTATCCCCCACCTCCCCCTTCTCTCTGCACACAATTCCCATCTCAGAATTTGGCCAAGGGTTACCAGATTTTTCACCCCTAAAAAGCCTGGTTCAAATATCAATGGTCAACAGAGGAACTGGGCTTCACAGCTTGAGCTCTTCCACAAACACCAAGCAGAAGAGGACTCGTCTCCCAGGGGACACATTCCATTGCCCCAGAAAAGGAGGAAGAAGAGACTGGGCAGGGAAAGACACCCCCAAGTGTCCTGCCATTTCTGACCTTTGGAAAAGGTTCTCACTGTGCCACCCTCCCCCCACCTCTGCCCGCACATCACGTCAACCACTGGTTCACGGATATTCTCAGATGAGTCCAGACCTCCAAAACACTTCACGTACCAAAGAAGCCCGTCCCTCCTTCTTAAAATGAACAAAAATCATCATCGTCATCATCATAACTGGGGGTCCTTGCAACACTGGTGGAAGAGTAAAATGGTTAAAAAAAAAAAAAAAATCCCGGGAAGCACTCTGGTAATTTACGTCATGAGCCTTAAACATACTCATTCAGTTTGACCCACAGGATTTACTGACCACATACTAAGGGCCTCACAACACCCTCCTGTGGGTCCCGTGTCACAGACACACAGTGGGGATAAGGAACCCGCTCAGGCAACTGTCTCACTCCTGCCGCCCCAAGGGGTGTGAGCTGCTGCCTTGTTTAACGTAGACTCCACAGTGCCCGGCCCATGGGAGGCACTCAAAAATACCTGGTGAATTAATGAACCCCGTCACACCATTTCTAGAAATAGCAAGTGTAAGGATACTCACTGCAAATGTTTATAAACACTGTTGCTCAAAAATAGAAATAACCTAAATTCCAATAATATGAGAACAGTTGAAGACATTAGGGTCCATACCGTAGGCAGTGAATCTGAAAAACTGTGTAATGTTCAAGAAAATTGAGAAACAGGTATGATAAAATATTAGTGAAAAAAGAACAAATATAGGCAAAACCCATAACTATATTAAAATGCTCATTTTTTTTACGAAAAAAATACATGAAAACCTAGTGGAGGGGCTATATATCAAATTAATATTTAGTGGTTTCTGAAAAATGGTTTAGTAAAAGGATTAAGAGTTTGGGCTCTGAAAACAAACTCCCTGCGTTAAAGCCCTGACCCTGTCACTTAGGGGACTGGTGCTGTAACGTAAGTCAGCCACAGAAAACGGCAACTTTACCAGGAGGAAACCTGGGAGACACCACCTTAGCCAAGAAACCTAAGTTAACATCTCCGAGACCTAGACACGCCAACATCATGCGTCTCCGGATACCCTGCACCGAGGACAGTGCCAGAAATGCATAACCTGAGTCAACATCATAAGAAAATGTCAGACAAATACAAACTGAGGGACATTCTACAAAACAGATAACCTGTATTCTTCAACAGAGTCAAGGCTGTGACGGTCAAGGACAGCTGAGGAACTGTGCCAGGTTAATAGAAACGCCAGATGGTCCAGTGGTTATGACTCCGAGCTTCCACTGCAGGGGGACGTAGGTTCGACCCCTGGTTGGGGAACTAAGATCCCACATGCTGCACGGCTTGGCCAAAAAGAAAAATTAAATTTAAAAAATAAAAGAGACACCAGAGGCGGTACAACTGAACGTGGTGTGTACTCCTGGACTGGTTACTGATCTGGGGAAAATATTTTTTTCTTTTTTTGTAAAAAAAAAAAAAAAAAGTGAGTGGGACAGTTGATGCAATTTTAATAAGATCTGCAAGTCACATAACAGTACTGTATCAACGTTGATTTCCTGATTCTGATAAATGACCTTGTTTTGTAGGGAGATATTTAGGAAAGTATTTTTAGGAAATATTTAGGAATAAAAGGGGATCATGCCTGAAGCTTTTACTCTTCAAAGGTGAAGATGAAGCAAAAGCAGAGAAGTGTTCACATTTGAAGAATCTGAGTAAAGTTTGGGTAAGGGGGACTTCTTTGTGTTACTTTTACAACTTTTCCAAAAATCTGAAAGTACTTCAAAATTAAAAAGTCTAAAAAAAAAAAAATCCAGGGAAGATATAAAAATGTAATGTACAGCACAGGGAATATAGCCAATATTTTATAATAACTTTATATGGAGTATAATCTCTAAAAATATCAAATCACTCTGTTGTACTCCTGAAACTGATATAATATTGTAAATCAACTATACTTCAATTAAAAAATAATAAGAGAAAAGAAAAGCCACTATACTTTGAACTCTTAAAAAAAAAAACAAAAAACTAGGAACTTCAGGCTAAGTATTTAATCTCTCTGTCCTTGACCTTTCTCTTCTGAAAATGGGGATAATCACAGTACCTCTTAGTCGCTGGGAAGATTTAATGAATAATACACAGTACGTCAAATGGGACCTGACGTGTACCAAATACTCAAGGGAAGTTACCTATTGTTATCTTTTATGAGTGAAGTTGCAAATAACCCATTTCCTTCTTTATATTCTTCTGAAATTTCCAAATTTTCCACACTACAAAAAATTGCTTCCATAATCAGAATAAAAGTTTTTTTTAAGGAAAGAAAAAAGAAAGGAAGGAAGACTGGAAAATAAAAAAAAAAAAAAATGTTAACAGACTAGTAAAACATGGACTGTGTCTTAACTACACTCAAGTCAGGGGGCAAAGGACATGATACCATTTTCATGCTGGGCGAGGGAGTTCTCTGCCTACACCTACACAAAAGGCGTTCCTATCATATGGCACCCTAAGAGAAAAAGCAGTTAGGGGCTTCTTAAAAAAAACACTACACAGGCAACTGTATTACCAGGTCCTATGCTCTTGAACACAGAATTACATGAATCCTTTCAGCTTTAGCAAGAGTTGATGCTTAGATACAAAAATATGTGGCTTACGAGACTTCATCAAAATTTAAAACTTCCACGTTTCAAAGGACACCATCAAGAACATAAAAGATAGAATGGGGGCTTCCCTGGTGGCGCAGTGGTTGAGAGTCCGCCTGCCAATGCAGGGGACACGGGTTCGTGCCCCGGTCTGGGAAGATCCCACATGCCGCGGAGCGGCTAGGCCCATGAGCCATGGCCGCTGAGCCTGCACATCCGCGTCCGGAGCCTGTGCTCCACAACGGGAGAGGCCACAACAATGAGAGGCCCGCATACCGCAAACAAACAAACAAAAAAAGATAGTATGGGAGAAAATATTTGGAAATAATATATCTGACAGGAGGCTTTTACCTCAAATACATAAAGAACTCTTACAACTCAATAACAAAAAGACACATAACACAATTAAAAGTGGGCAGAGGGCCTGGATAGACATTTCTCCAAGGAAGATACATAAAGGGGCCAATAAGCACATAAAAAGATGCTCAACGTTATCAACGTTATTAACCTTTGGTATCAGAAACACAAATCAAAACCACAATGAGATTTCACTTCACACTCACTAGATTGGCGAGAATCAAAAGGAGGGACGATGGCAAGTGTCGGCTAAGATGCAGAGAAACTGGAGCCCTCATACCTTGCAGGTGGGAATTTAAAACGGTACAGCCACTTTAGAAAACAGTGTGGCAGTTTCTCAAAAGGCTAAACATAAATTTAACATGACCCAGCAATCCCTCTCCTACACGTACACCAAGAGAAATGAACACATATGTCTGCGCAAAAACCTGGACACGTGTTCATAGCACAATAGCCCCCCCAAAGAAAATACATATATATATATATATATATATTATATGCATAGAAAATATATCAACAGTCCAAATGTTCATCAACCAAAGACTGGATAAACAAAACACAGTATTATCCATTCAATGGAATATTGTTCATCCATAAAAAGGCATGAAGTATAGATACATGCTACCACATGGATGAATCTTGAAAATACATGCTAAGTGAAAGAAGTGAGATGCAAAATGTGTGTGTATCTTTCCATTTGTATGAAATGTCCAGAATAGGCAAATCTACAGAGATAGAAAGTAGGTCAGTGGTTGCCAGGGGCTGGAGGGAGGGAGGGTGGGAGTCTATGGGAATACAGGCACGGAGTGCTTCCTTTTGGGTTGACAAAAGTGTCACAAAAATCGATTCTAAAATCGACTGTGGTAATGGTTGCATAACTCCGTGAATATACTATTTAAAAAAACCACTGACCTGTATGTATCTGTCACACGGGCGATTGTATGGTATGTGTATTATATCCTAATTAAGCTGTTTTTTAAAAAAGGAAAGTGGTTTCATGGGACCTGTGCCCCTTATGCGCTGCCCGTCTGAACCACAAACAAGATCTCTCGCTGCTTCCTAACTCAGGATGTATCTCAAGTCCAAGGCTACTCCTTCTAGAGGAAGATCAAGGGCTGCAGGCATTTGCCAGCCTGTTTCCCTAGCGGCCCAGCATCGTCCCGGATCCTGCTGCCCTGACAGGCGGCCCCACCTGGAGCAGGTGGGAAATGGGCAGGGCATCCCGCATGCCGGGGCTTACCTCGTCCGGGCTGGACGCCTGGTACACGCGGCAGGAGTCCTCGTACTGCTTCTCCGCCTCGGCCTGGTCGGTTACACCGCTGGACTCGTACACGGGGGTGACGTTGTGGCACAGCGCGATGGCCTTGACGGCTTCGTGCACGCGGGTGCCCATGGTCCGCCGCACCTTGGTGGTGAGCGCGGGGCCCTTCTGAGCGGGCGGGTCCTGGGATTGCTAGGAGAAGAGGAAACCAACGAGGAAGATGACCAGAGACACGGAAGGACCTCGAGAGGGAAGAAGAACGACCCTGCGGAGTCGCTGCTTCTCTTTCAGCTGCCCTAACACACGTCACTCTGGGGGTGTCTCCAGTAACACTGCCATGAGGGCGTGCAAGTCAGGGATCCGGTCATGGGCGTTCAGCCAAAAACAAAAATGCAAAATAAATAGAGGAAAAAAATGACAGCTTAGTGAATGTGGGTGATGCTACCTGAGAACTTGGGAACGTGCCTTCCTTTGGGTGGTGCTGGGGGCCTCTGACCGAGTGGGGGCCCCATTACACTTCAAGTGATGCTGCTGCTTCAGACCAGGGCGTCCGGACCTCGGCACTGCTGACATTTGAGGGAGATAATTCTCCTTTGGGGCTGGCGGCAGGGGGAGAGTCCTGTGCATAGTGGGATGGCTAGCAGCTTCTCTGGCCTCCATCTACTAGATGCCAGACGCAACCCCCAGTTGCAACAGGAGAACAAAACTGTCTTCAGATGTTGCCAATTGCCCATGGAGACCAAAATCAGGCCCAGTTTAGAACTGCTGCTTTAAATGGACATTCCTCTCAGTTTAAAATTGAAGACAGGGGACTTCCCTGGTGGCGCAGTGGTTAAGAATCCGCCTGCCAATGCAGGGGACACGGGTTCAATCTCAGGTCCAGGAAGATCCCACATGCCGCGGAGCAACCAAGCCCATGTGCCACAACTACTAAAGCCCACGTGCCTAGAGCCCGTGCTCCGCAACAAGAGAAGCCACCGCAAGGAGAAGCTCACGCACCACAACGAAGAGTAGCCCCCGCCCGCCGCAACCAGAGAGAAAAGCCCACGCGCAGCAACGAAGACCGAACACAGCCAAAAATAAATAAATTTTTTTAAAAAATGAATTCAACAGTATGGACGGGGGCTCTAGGGGGTAACAAGCAACCAAGGGCAGGTCCAGGGAGCATATCAGTAACAACCAGAAAGAAGCCTGGCTGGCTGGACACACTGCAAAATGGTACCTAGAAGTCCACTGGGGGTAGATTTTCAAGAGTAAACTTAAATGTACTCAAGCTTTGCCTTCCACACTGGCCATGGACCCTAACTCTTGTCTAAGAAGCAGTTCTGTTGCTTACACAACCCTCATCCGTTCCTTCATTCATACCTTTCAAAACACAGCTTGGCCTCCTAATGGGTTAAGTTGGGGAAAAGGTTTTGAGCAACATGGTAAAAAGAGTACTGAAGGCTGAGAAATCTGAGCCTGATTCTCGGGTGGGTGTGAACAGCTGTGTGACCTTGAGCAAGTGCCATGTGCCCTTTTCCCGCAAATGAGAGGAGTGGGCTAGGGGGTGGTTTTCACCCCACGTGCTGAGCAGAGAAATCCCGAGAAACCCACTCAGCACCATCAAACGTGGAGGACAAGCAACCCCATACCCATCTGTGTTACACACCGGGTACCACGAAGGCCTAGCTTTGAATAAAGGGGTTCTACTGCCTTAAAATATAATAAAAAATTAAGACCACTAGAAAGAGACCACTTGTCAACAGTCTATGAGTTAGTGTTCAATAAAAAACACTCAGGTGCCCTCCCATGACCCACCTGATTAGCCTCTCTGTCCAACCTCCTTCCTGCCTCAGGGCCTTTGCACTTACAGGACCCACTTCCTAGAACACTGTTTCCCACATCCCTGCAGAACTAGCTCACTCCACCTCATCATTCAGGTCTCCATTCAATGTTTCCTCCTCAAAGTCACCTCCCCTGAGCCCCCTAATCCGTGCTGCCCCGTGTGCCCACCCCACTGGGAGCCACGCTTCTACATTACCATGTGTGTTATTGTCTCCACTGGCTAAAACTGAATCCTTTACCTGATAATTCTCCCGTTAGACCATGAGAACAGAGAGCTTGTCTATTGAATTCTAGTACCAAGGGCCGTAGTAACTAGCAAGAGATATTTGTTGAACAAACAAACAACTCAATATTCCTAAGATACTGGTTAGAAGTCCTCATTTGTCATGAACTTTTTTTCCATTTCTAAGAAGAAATAAATATCAAAATTGACCAACATCAGTTCCAGATTTTAAGTCACAGTTTAGGACAAAAGACCTACAATAGTCTTCCTGCCTCTACAACTGAGTCTCGGAAGCTGGAGATGTTTGTGAAGTTACTGAATGCTGTGTTCCATTAAAAACATATTTTATCCAACAGACCAGAAGCCATCCGATCTTTTAGAATGAATCACGTTTCATACCCATGAACACATGGTTGCCCAAAATAGAGAACAGATGGGTTATGAGAAACAAGAAAACGACTTTCATTTAATTTTTTAATACTATTTTTGGCAGTGGCATTATACTCCTCAGGTAATTAGACAATTACTAAATTATTCTGGTCATGGAGGCACACACATTGCTCTGGCTTCCTGCTCTGTTAACCTCTGGTGTCAAGAGGACACGAGTTTCACTTCCAGGCCAAAGGGCACGGCATGGTAACAATAATTAGAGTAATATATCAGAACTACAGTTTAAATGAATCATTATTTGCCAAGTGCTTTTAATCATAAAGAATTTAACTTTAAAATTATAACGAGGACTGAAGATTTACAGAAAGGTTCCCTCTCCGGGAGAGACTAAATCAAGAACATTTTTTCTAAACTCTATAATTTATGTTCTAGTCACGGACGCATGTCTTCATTTTTTTTGCCCACATTCCCCAGCACCTGGACCAAATTATTACTTAACATTAGGAGCAATAACAAGACCTTTGACAAAGTAATTGCTCTGGCTGGCAAGTTTTAGTAACAGTGGATTTGAATGAAAGGCTGAGTTCAGGGCATCTTCCACAAACCTTCGGATTTTATAAGCAATCTGATTCTGTCTACAGAAGTCAAGTATTTCCACTCATATCTCAAATGTGGGATAACACAGAGCTTTGGGGTTTTGCATTCCAGGTGAAACCACACTAGGGCAAGGCAAAAAAGAGAAACAGCCCAGAGTTTTGCAAAGACCTCACTCTCAGATCAAGGGACCATTTGACAACAAACTAGAAAATGATGGTGACTGAACTGGACCAACACCACAGGCAGACTGGTTTACTATCTCCACGTTCATTTCTCTCTCTCTTAAAGTGATACTTATCCCACTTTCCTACTGTTTCAGGGAAGAGGGGTCAGAACCGTTGATTCTGAAATTCTCTTTTAATTTGCAAACAAAAGGCTTGTCCACACCCCATGGCAATCCACATATATCATGAAGGCACTGGTAATTACCAGGAGCTCAGCTAGTGTTCCTATTGAGGCCCAGTCCTCAAACATCCTCACATTCCCCATATGGAAGAGTTTCACATTGTACAGTGTTTATCTCTAGCCTCCTCCCCATAGGCCCTTTAACCTACACACATTTCTTCTTACTTAAAAAATACCAGGGGAAAATAAAAACAGATGTGGTATCCACAGAGACAGGTTACAACTCTTTTTTCCCTGGGGGGGAACCACTGGCCCTCTTAAGGAGGGAGGGCAAAATAGCCCCACGTGAGGTCAGAAGTTGGGTGAAGAATCAAGATCTCCGTACACAAAGGCCTCTGACTTGGGCCCTTCGGTGGATATCTCACACCTTGTGATGTTTTGGTCATCCTAGGGCAGCCCAGCCAACAAATGAGATATGGAGATTCAGTGAAAAAAAACAGGCCTCCATTTCTCATTAATAATCCATGGCAGGGACATTTCCCAATGAGAACTCCAGCCTGTATTTCAGGAAACAGTAATACAGAAATTAAATGCCGAGTCACCGTGAATATCCATTTTCTTTCCAAATGCAATGAAAACATCACCCCTTACGAACACTCATCGTGTTACCAGATACGATGGTAAAAATACACTATTGAAGAGAAGGAATTCCTGTTTCAATAGGCCCCCTTCACTCCCCAAATTGAGCTCAGAGCTGGTAACTCATTAACCTCAAAGGCCCACCTCCACAGAGACACCGCTTCCAAGTGAATCAGCTGTCTTACACGCTAAGTGACTGCATAAACACAACGTTTACCACTTAACAGCACGCATCTTTCCGCACGACAGAGGCAACAAATTTCAATGCGTTGAAACTGAACCACGTATTACACAGGGGTTCTCAACTTGGGAGACTTTGCCCCCCACTGGGCAGCGTCTGGAGATAACTGAGGGTGTGACAAAGCAGGTGCCGGGGGAGTGTGCTACAGGCATCGGGGTGGTAGAGGGCAAGGGTGCCGCCGAACACCCTACAGTGCACAGGGTGGTCCCCACAGCAAAAAATTATCCAGCCCGGATGTCAATATGCCAAGGCTGAGAACCGGACTTGAAGCCACTGCCACCGTAAAACCGGGGTTAGGGTGGTGAGGCCAGACTGGGCGAATGCTGAATTGGACACTGTCAATTTAAGATTTGGATTTTTCGCATGAATTTTGAGTTTTTTAAGTACTGCATTACAGTATGATTTGTCTTGATGACGGCGTTTTCCTGCCATCTCGATAAGTTTTGCTCCCTGGGTGCAGGCCTCACTCTCCTTAACCCTACCTAGTCCTGGCCCTATTATAAAACCACTAAAAAGGATCATAATCATGACATATGTGAAAAGAAAGAAGCTGGACAGTGTTATTCCAACAGTGGTTCTTAACCAGAAATGCCTCTCTGAATAACCAGTAAAGATTTTAAGAAGTATATATATATATGCTTGGGCCCCTGACACTTAAAGAATAGAGTAGGGCCCAGGCATATATACATATTTTTAAACTTTACAGTTTTGATGCTCAACTCTAGTTCAAAAGAATTACAAAAATATGATGCCTTCTTGTTGAAAAGAAAAAAAGGAACAGAGAGAGAGAGAAACAAAGTACACATCTCCACAGACACAAAGGCAGAGAAATAGCTTGGCATTTTATACACCCAGGTGTTAACACTGGCTATCACTGAGTGATATGAATACAGGTGATTTCAGTGTTTTTTATTTGTACTTATCCATGTTGTTTATTTTTTCTGCAGGAAAAAAAAATGTATCCTAAGAAAGTATTAGGAATTTTTTAAATCAGTAAAAAACAAAGTAAGCTCTGTGTCCCAGAGAAAAACACAACAGACAAAAAATTCTTCCTCGAGAAAACATAACCTTCTCTGTTTCCTATGGATGCAGAAAGCAAGAGGGACACTATCTGGGACACAGCAAGCACTGACAACCGAATGCATCCTGTGTGTATATATCTTGTGCAGGAAAGTAAACCACAAACTCACACATTCACCAACATACTCATTAAAAAGAAAAGGAAAAAAATACTCAGTAAATTCCAACTCTAACAAATACTAAAACAATATCAGAGACAAAACGTTAAGTGAAAAATCACAGTTCACAGACCAAAATACGTGAAATAATGTGAACTGTGTTTTTTTGAAAAATAAGAATTTACATGTACAAAACAGCCTAGAAGAGCGCTCTTGGTCTTGGGCTTCTCTGATACAGGACACCACGAGGCCCCCACTTCCCACACTCATCCATTTTTTTTCAGATACATATATTAATAAAAGTTAAAGATATTTCCACTTGCTGAGGGGAGTAAAATAAAATAGATGACTACATATTCCAGGTAATAAAGAATATTCGTCTCAAAATACTTTGAAGATGTTGAGAAAAAATTTAAGTACCTTCCACACATGCATATTTAAATTGTATAAATATTGTATTGTGCATTATGAAACAACAAAAAAATTCTAAAATGATACGATAAAAATGAAAACAGCATATTTCACAGAATTAGCTAATACCTCAAAATAACATATACTCAGGGTAAGGGGCACTGAGAATTATAAATTTTAAATTATAATTATGTAAATTATTTAAAATTATAGATTCAAACTGTCATATCTGTCATAAGGGGCATGAAGCGCTGACACGTGCTGCAACCTTGGGGATGCCATGCCAAGTGAAATAAGCCAGGTGTAAAAGGTATTGATTGATTCCCTTCAACTGAAATGTCCAGAACAGGCAAACCACAGACACAAATAGTAGACGGATGGTTGCCAGGGGCTGGGGTAGGGGTGGGAGTCTTAAGAGATCGGGGGTCCCTCTTTGGGTTGGTGAAAACATTCTGAAATGAGATAGCAGTGACGATTGCACAATGTTGAGAATATACTAAAAAACGCTGACCTGTACACTTAATGGGTAAATGTTATGGTTTGTGAATTCTCTCAGTTGTTTTTTTTTTTTGTGGTACGCGGGCCTCTCACTGCTGTGGCCTCTACCATTGCGGAGCACAGGCTCCGGACGCGCAGGCTCAGCGGCCATGGCTCACGGGCCCAGCCGCTCCACGGCATGTGGGATCCTCCCAGACCGGGGCACGAACCCGTGTCCCCTGCATCGGCAGGCGGACCCCAACCACTGCGCCACCAGGGAAGCCCTCTCTCTCAGTTTTTTAAAGATGCCAATAAGTAAATGAATAAGGCAGAGGAAAAAGCATCACATCTCCTTAGCCTGTCATGGGTTTATCTCATAATGTGTTGGCCATTTCCTTGTGGTTTACTTGGGCTTGTATTGATCGTCTGGAGTTTCCCTGCAGGAACCCTGTAAAGCCACCTGCCCTCTTTCCTCTTTACGAGATTACTTTAGTTAAATAACATCCCTAAAACCAGTCACCTGGACACTCATAAAAGACAATCTGAATTTCAATGTTCTGAAAATAAACAATCGTAGAATTCCAACTCCTTTCACAGGACGCCTCAAGGACTGTGCCTGATAAAAGTTCATCTGATATATGGAGTGGGGGTCCCAGGGTCAATCTTAAAGCTATTAGTAAAGTTTAAATTTTGCTGTAATTTTGAAGATGAAAATGAAATGTGAATAGACATTCTAATCTTTTCCTCCTGCACCTCAATGGGTCTCCTGGCAAACTCTGTTTTGGAGTCCACAAATTTAGACACTGACATTCTGAAAAATAAGGACAAACCTCAGATGTGCAGTAGCTATTCTCAAACTCTGTTTTACTTTGGAATCACCTGGTTCACTTGTTAAAACTGTAGGTCCACGCACCACTCCTAGAGATTCTGACTCTGTCCCTAGCGATCTGAGCCAGGAGTTCCAGATACTCTACCTTAGGAGACACTGTTATAACATCCTATTATTAAACTCTAAAAGTCAGATGAATGGCTGCAGTGGGCTCGGGAGAATCATCTGGGGTGGTGGTCTGACACTGGATTGTGGGGATGGTTCCACAACTTTGTAAATTTACCTAAAAAAATCATTGAATACTACAGTTAACGTGGCTGAATTTTATGGTATGTATGTTATACCTCAATAAAGCTGTTTAAAAACCACAGGAGACCTTCGTACTTGTCATCACAAAAGTAGTCATGTGTTTACCGCAGGGCTTTTCGATATCCCGAGAGAAGGATGCACGTGGCCTCAGGGGGTGGAGTGTGCACACCAGCCTCAGTCTTTCCCCATCACACTCAGCTGCCTTAAACCCAAGGCCGGGATGGGCAAATCAATTTACGAGCTTCCGCTGAGGAAGGGTGATGAGTTAAGAGTCCATGGTAAGGACTTCCCTAGTGGCACAGTGGTTAAGAATCTGCCTGCCAATACAGGGGACACAGGTTCGATCCCTGGTCAGGGAAGATCCCACATGCCGCAGAGCAACTAAGCCAATGCGCCACAACTACTGAGCCTGCATTCTAGGCCCCACGAGCCACAACTACCGAGCCCACATGCCACAACTACCGAAGCCCGCAAGCCTAGAGCCAGTGCTCTGCAGCAAGAAAAGGCACCACAATGAGAAACCCACGCACCACAACGAAGAGTAGCCCCGGCTTGCCACAACTAGAGAAAGCCCGTGTGCAGCAACAAAGACCCAATGCAGCCAAAATTTAAATAAATAAATAAAAACAAAAAAAAAAAAAAAAAGAAGGGAGTTCACAGTAAGAACTTTTAAGACTTTACACAGTGTTATCTGTGCTAAACCAAAAATGGGCTACAAAAGCTGAACTACACAAATATCCTGAGAAAGGACGGCTTCTGTCAATACCACAAGCTCTTAAAAATACCACCAGCAGTGGGCTTCCCTGGTGGCTCAGTGGTTGAGAGTCCGCCTGCCGATGCAGGGGACATGGGTTCGTGCCCCGGTCTGGGAAGATCTCACATGCCGCGGAGCGGCTGGGCCTGTGAGCCATGGCCGCTGAGCCTGCGCGTCCAGAGCCTGTGCTCCGCAACGGGAGAGGCCACAACAGTGAGAGGCCCGCGTACCGGAAAAAAAAAAAAAAAAAAAAAACCACCAGCATGGGCAGGGGTGTGCCTCCTGCCAGGGTGCACCCCAAGGTGTACGAAGCTGTGTAACGTGACTGTCGGCAGCCGACACCGCTGAGACAGGGCTGAGAGGCAGGCGGGATTCGGCGAGGTGCTGAGAAGCATAACGATCCACACACTGGCCCCTCAAGAGGGGCCCGGGAGGCATTGGGACCGATGGTTCAGAGGGAAGAATATTCCAAGACACAGAAACGAGGCTGCTCACCTTGCCCTGAATGCTGCAGGCAGTGGCGTAACGGGGTGAGCGGGAGGAGAGAGTGAACAGCGGGAGAGGCGGCAGCAGGGGATGCAGGCCTCGCTGGACCACGTGGAAGCCTCAAACCCTGCGACGGGGCTGCCAGTACGAGGGCGATCCTGTGCTCCCAGGAGGGAAACAGGGAAAGCCTGCAGGGGGGTCATGCAGACAGGCAGGCAAGGGAGAGTGTAGTTCCTGCCTAGTGAGCAAGAGGGGATGAAGACGAAAGGCCAAACAGGTGATCTGGCGGGAGCAGGGCCACGAAGGAAGGCAGGCGGTCACGGGGCAGGAAGCAGGGGCACTTCCCAAATCCCTGGACGGAGCTAACAGGAGCGGTGCTTACTAAAACAAGAACAGCTTAGAGAAGCAAGTGTACGGAATGCAGGAAAAATGTCGGGATGGTGGGTGCACCGTCCTCATGACCCACAAGCGGTGATGCCAAGTATGCAGGTGTATTCCAGGGTAAAGCTCCTGGTCGGGCCGACACAGACATGGGAGCCATCAGCTTCAATAAGGTGACAGAAGCTGGATAAGAGCGGAACCCCCTAGAGAGTGACACACAGAGCCCAGCACAGACACCACGTCACCTCACAGAGGAAGACGGGTCAGAGAGAGAGAAAGGAACCAAGGGCTGACTGTGGCTTTTCCTCTCAGTCCAACCAAGTCCTAGTGATTTTTTAATAGTCTTAAAGTCCACCTCTGAAGAAGGACAATGGACCATTTGGGGACTAGCCACGATGCCCACACAGGGAGCCTAGAAGAATGAATGACAAGGGCTTCGTGGCTGGTAGCAGGTGATGACGTGACACGGATCAAACAAATTGTTCTCCACTTAAAATCCACCCCCACTTCCACACTATCCCCTGCCCTGCCATTTTCAGGAGATACCCCAGAAATCCAGGTGTGCAGGCTAGCGAACATTCCAGAAAATTAAATGTTGACTATAATTGTATCACAAAGCATTTAGAGAGTCCACCTCTAACTCTTACACAAAAATACATTTTTAATTGGCCTTCTGACTATGGAATCATTATCTATTTGGACAAATTTAAGCAAAACATGGCCTTTTTATTCTATTGCCCCCAAACAAGTGTCATGACACGTAGCTGGTCTAATGCAGTCCATCTTAGCCCTGGGTGTGTCTCAGAATTACCAAGGGATTTGTTTGTCATCTTTCTTTTAAAACACAGGAGCCCAGACTCTCCTGTCCTCTTAATGAGTCAGAATCTCTAGGATACCAGACCCAAGTTAATGTCTTTTGTTTTGTTTTTACTCTGTTTTTAAAACATCACCAGTAATTCTGATGAGCAGCCAAGGTGGGGGACCCGCTGGTCTAATCTCTTAGGACTCTTAGGACACCTACGAGTAATACCTTCCTCTAAAAAAGAAATGACTGGTTTTGAAAAACCTTGTTAGTGGGGGGAAAATCAGGAACAGATAAGTTGACCATCATCTCTGATAATTTCTTCCATGAGACTGCTGAGTTGGAAAGAGATGAGGAACTAAAGCTGATCGGTTATACCGTGATTATGTCACAAGCAGCCCATTAATTATGCTGTTTTGGCTCATAACGGGGGAAAAGGAAAAAGTAAGCACGTTTGTAAACCTGAAGGAAAACCAACCATTAGGTTCTCAAAGTTCTTTCTGTCACCAGTTACTAGCAAATAATTTTTTCTTATGTTTTCCCCAGTGTCCATTAGTATTTCAGTAGATTAACCCTGGGGATGAGGAAGATGGGGCAAAAACCTCAAATGCAGGTCTATTCAAAACGTGAAGGATTAGTGGTTGCCAGGGGTTTGGAAGGAAAGGTGGGGCTGGGGGAAGTGAGGAGTGACTGACTGTCCATGGGTACAGGGCTTCCTTTGGGGTGATGAAGATGAAATTGACTGTGGTGATGGTCACACAACTCTGAGTATACAAAAAAACACCGAACTGTACACTTTTAATGAGTGAATCATATGGTATTATGAATTCTTCTCAATATAGGTGTTAATAAATGTAAAAATTGTTTGGGTATCAAAACAGAAGACTTTACCTGGGTGTAAATACTAAAAATGTGGCTTTGTACTTCATCCATTGAGTCGAGGCCATAGGCCACGGTGCCTAGATGGAGCCGTTTGAAAACCATCTCATTCTGGGTGAGAGTTCCTGAAACACAAGACAAATCAGTAACTGCCTACATCCTGGAGCTCTTATTATTATTAACAGTAATGATAGCTATTTGGCTTTTTTTTTTTTTTTTTTTTGAGAGTTTACTGTATGTCACAGACTGGTTTCAGCACTGCTCCTGCTGGATGAGACACCTGTGATATTTTGTCAGCCTGGAATCCCAGAATTTCTTCTGAAAATAGAACCCCAGGTTTCCAGGGGGAATTATCACCCTCATTCCCTGGGATGGTCCAGTGGGAGCGTCAATCAGGGTGCCTGACCCATTCCATTGGCCAAGAGGGCAGCACGTGACATACATGAGGCCAATCAGATTCTATCTTGAAGGAATCTAAACCTTGAGCAGACGGACATATCAACAGAGGATGAGTCAAGTCAGGAGACCATCCCAGGGGTCCTGATGCGGACACAGCCAGAACTTTCCTGGTTCTTCTTCTTCCTGAAACCTAGTTTTGCTCTGATTTCCCGAATCTTTGCAATAGATTCCCTTTTATCCCATGCTCACTGAATGGTAGAGAGGAAGCTAAAACCCAGGTCTCCCCACTCGGCACTTGCTCTCAACCACTACGACAACCTCGTAACTTGACAGATGTTAAACTGTGGAGCAGTATTTTGAGGTGTGGTTTCAAGGTCAGGACTTGAAGCCAGACGGTCTGAGTTCAAAGCCTGCTTCTGCCACTATGTGCTCCTGACAAGTCACTTAACCACCAAGTCACTTAATATCCCCGAACTCACAACACCGGGGGAGGATTAAGTAAGTGACTATAAATACCCAGAATGGTGCTTTTGTACATAATCAGCAGGAAGTAAGGCTGTGCTGCTATCACCATCATCATCACCGAACAGTCTGTCACCATCAAAAGATGAAGAAAATCAAAGGGCAGCAGCGCGCGCCTCCAACACCTCCAGAAAGAGACTCCAAGCACCTTCTTCGACCTCGAATCCTGCGAGGGCCGCAGGAAACTCACCGGTCTTATCTGTGAGTAGGTAGGAAATCCTCCCCAGCTGCTCGGGAATCGTGCTGGAGCGAACCACGGTCCCAGGGATTTTCGAATCCCTGCGAATCACCCAGCTGTACACGATCTTGCCCATGTCCAGGTTCACACGCAGACTGTCAGAAAACCAGAGCACACAGGTTAACGGGATAAACGTAAGACTGCCTGTATCTCAACAAGGACTCTAAATGCACATCGTTCGTGCCATAACATCTGGAATCACCCCCTGTAGAAGCACACTGCTGGGGCTTAATCCACAGATTCAACACCACTATCAAATTTCCATGAAGCGATTCTGTTACGGACCAAAATAAAATATAAAAATTGAAGATACTTTTAAAATATCGAAAAGGTAGTTGTTTTAGCCTTATTTAAAAAAAGAAAAAACAGTAGTTCTCTGAGCTAATGTATTTTTGATAGCTTATTCATTTTTTACATTGTGGTAAAATATACATAAAATTTACCATTTAAAGCATCTTAAGTGTACAGTTCAATGATATCAAGTACATTCACATTGTTATGGGCCCATAATCACCATCCATCTCCAGGACTTTTTCATCTTCCTACACTGAAATTTTATACCCATTAAACAGCAGTTCCCCACTTCCCCTTCTCCAGCCCCCAGCAAGCACCATTCTACTCTCTGTCTCTACGAATTTGACTGCTCTGGGGGTCTCGTACTGTGGAGTCACACATGATCTGTTCTTTTGTGTCTGGCTTATTTCACTTAGCATAATGTTTTCAGGGTTCATCCATGTTGCAGCATGTGTCAGAATTCCCTTCCTTTTTTTTCCCTTCCTTTTTAAGGCTGAATAATATTCCTTTTTATGTCCTATACTCATTTTTTTTTATTTATTTACTTATTTATTTTTGGCTGTGTTGGGTCTTCGTTGCTGCACACAGGCTTTCTCTAGTCGTGGTGAACAGGGGCTATTCTTAGTTGTGGCGCGCTCGCTTCTCATTGTGGTGGCTTCTCTTGTTGCAGAGCACGGGCTCTAGGCACGCGGGCTCTACAGCGCAGGCTCAGTAGTTGCAGCGCACAGGCTTAGTTGCTCCATGGCATGTGGAATCTTCCCGGACTAGGGCTCGAACCTGTGTCCCCTGCATTGGCAGGCGGATTCTTAACCACTGTGCCACCAGGGAAGTCCCTGAGTTATACTCATTTTTAAATATTTCATTGCAAACAATAAAAAGAAATCTTCAAATTCATTCATAATCCTATAAACTGATTAAGTTGCTAACTATCTCGCTGGCTAGCCCTGGCCCATATGCAGATTCAATGCACCGATTTTCAGTCATGTTGTAGACAGAACTTTAAAGACTACAATTATACACAACATTACAGCACAAACACTCTTTTGTTAGCAGTAAATTAGACGTATTTATTCTTTGAAACCATCATCCAGAGCCTGGGGTTCAATCTCCTTCTTCTAGTCACGTTGTTGTACCAAAACCACAAACTCTGCCTTCGGAAAAAGACGAAGTCTAGCTGGGATGATATAAATACACAAAAGAGCAAGACAAAATACAGGGCAATAGATCAAGTGTAAGAGAGAGATTATAAGCACTAGACGTCTGAGGGAAAAAGATATGGCTTGTTTTATAATTATTTACTGATCATTTATTATGGGGAAAAAGTAGAAACAAGCATCCAACAATACGGGTCTAAATAAATTATCAGGCATAGAATACATACTACAGCAGTTCTAATAAATGACGGTGTGCAAGTATATTTGATGTGAAAAGTTATCTGCAACACATCCTTTTGTTAGAAAAAAAAGTGGAGGGTGGGAGTGGATTTTTATGTAGAGCAAATTCTCCTTTTTCTAAAATAGAAAGCCGTCTAGAAAACATATATCCCAAAACATTAACAGCAATTATCACTTAGTTGTGAGATTAGAGATGATTTTTATTTTATTCTTTGGCTACTGTGAATTTTTTTTTCTACTATGACCATCTATTACTTTATTTTATGTATATATATGTGTGTATATATATATATATATATATATTTTTTTTTAACCATTTATTCAGCCTTCAAATGAGGTAGGTGAACAATTGTCTGGCATGTGCCACCAAGCTTCCACTGCTAATCAAGCACCATGAGTCCTGACTCAGGCTCAGAATCCTTCCCAACACAGCACTCCCACCAGTCACCACCAACCTCCTGGGGCTGGTAAATAAGATGAAATCTAAATGGCATGTCCAGTGTACACTGAGACTGGGCAAGGCCAGATCTTTTGAGCAGAGAGTAATTCCAGAAAGGATGGTTCAGGGAGGAACGTGCCCATCCAGTGCTCCGGCCAGAGCGCCGCCTACACTCCTGACCCTGCCTGTCCTTGGTCATCACTCTACAAAAGGGCCCGGCTCCTTCTCAAAACCGCAAAACCATGACCTTTGAATGAAGAGAGAGAAGCAAATGTCGCAGCGCTTAAACACAAGCCTGTTCTCTGCTTACCTGATGGGAATGATGTTGGAAAACAAAAGGAGGAAGCGGATGATTTGTAGGTACCAACGTCCGGCGAAGTGCTGGAGGGCGACCATGACCAGAGACACCACCACCAAAGCTCCAAAGAGGATCTTTGTTAGACAGTTCACTTCCAGGTCAAACAGGCCAATCTGTGGGACAGCGCACAGAGCGAAGCTTGTGATTAGCTGGTGCAACCCACAGCCCGCCCAGAGAACTGGTCCTTCCCCCATGAACACCTCTACCTCGGGCAAGACCGTGGGCTCCACGGATCCCCACATCTTTGGGTGAGAACGCTGGGCTCCACAGGCTAACAGACATCCAAGGGACTTCAATGAATCCGATTTCGATTTTTTCTTAATGAATTTAGATTTAGCCTTGGAATCACATAAGTGGGTTACTGCTGCCTTCAGCGATGCTGTGCACTGCGTGGCCTCTACCGTCCTACACAGCAGCCTGTAGAATCACTCAGTCCTACAACTCTGTGCAGCGCACCACGCACTAATTCCCTGTGGCCGGGAAATTCGGGGCGCACACCACTGGTGGCCCCTGATTTTTAGGTGCTGCATTCATGAACGTGAGTATTTTAATGACTACATGCTTGTTTTAATGTATATTCTTTAAAAATGGAACCAGCACATGAAACCCATCACTTCGCAGAAACATGGCCCCGGATACAGCTAAAACATCAAATAGGGGACATTTCCAGTTGTAATAACGATGGTCGTCATGGGGGTTGTAATGGCAGGGTGAAATGACTGGCATCTGTTCACAGTACTGACAAAGAAGACCACTCTGCAATATTCTGACTCTAAGAACCTGGGGGAGGGGTGGAGCTGGGAGGGAGGGTGCTGGTGGGAAGGGAGCAGCAACAGGGCCATCAGGCAGACCGCAGAGCTGACTCCGCTTGCCCTGCCACAGCAGCTCAGCGTGGGTTTGAAGCCAGGTCTACACAGCTTGGCCAGAGCGTGGTCCTTCTCCAGGCCATTTCTCCTCTATAAGATGAGGCTGCAGAAGCACCTGTGCTCACAGGCTGGCGTAAGGATTAAATGAGGTGCAGTGAAGGATGCCGCACAAGACGTGGCAAACAGTAAGGACTCGTCAGTTCATTTTAAAAGCTTTTAAAACGTTATGTATTCATTTACAAGCAGTCCTTGTTTAACTGCCGTGAGCTTAGCAGACACTGAGGTTTTTTACAAATTGAAGGTGTGTGGCAACCCTGTGTTACCAGAGGATAAGTTAGTATTTTTTAGCAATAAAGTATTTTTAAATAAGGTACGTACATTGGTGTTTTTGACATAATGCTTTTACTGCACACTTAACAGACTACAGGATAGTGTAAACATAACTTTTAAACGTACTGGGAAACCGAAAAATTCGTGTAACTTGCTTTGTTGTGATACGCACTTTACATGGTGGTCTGGAATAGAACCATCACCTCTCCAAAGGCTGCCTGTACATACGAACACATATTCATGTACCGTGCGTGTGTATCTATATATACACACGTACCTATGCACATACACGGACGTGAAAAGATAGTCTGTATAAATGAAGTCACACTGTCAGGGGTTCCTGTTTTTAAATCTAGCTTCTCACCCCACCAACACCAACCATCAAACTACATCAGGTGAGAAAGTTCTGGCAAGGAAACACATCCTGTGACTCTGTACGCACCTTACTTCGAGGATTTGAGGTATTCATGACACTCCGGAGTTCTCTGCCCGTGTAAAGAACAACACCCACAATAGTACCTAAGGTGAGAAAAACGACCCAAAGAAATGTGAGTACAGACAGGCAGGCTTACAGACAGAAGAGTCCTACCCGCTTGAGGAGGAGATTTTCTCAAAGCGGTATCCACACACTGTGAGATGCTGCCAAGTTTACATCGGGGCCGACCGAGACCTACGTCCGCACTGAGGGTAGCAAAGCCCCTAGCCACATGTGGCCATTCACATTTAAATACAATTAAAACGAAATAAAATACAGTCCCCCATTTTCACTAGCCACATTTCAGGTTCAACAGCCATATAAGGCCAGTGGCGGCCATACAGGGCAGTGAAGACACAGGACATTCCCCCTACTGCTAAAAGTTCCACTGGTCAGCGCTGGCTTGTGGGGTCCGGCAAGCCTCCGATAGCAGGAAAGGTGGTAGAGACTTCCAGAGGTGCCTAGACCTTCATAAACAATTATGGAAACCTATGAACGCACCCCTCTTATCGGAGCACGTTCTTCCCAGGGAGTCTGATTCCTTTCGGATTCGGTGTGTAACTAGAACATTTGGGGGATGTCTGTCCAGATGACAATTCTTTCCTGAGAACTTCCCCACCCCCTCTTTTCCATCCCCCCAGCATAATTAAAAATAAAAGATATCAATTCTTGTAAATAATTTATAGAAGAAACACAAATGACCAATTAACATTAGAAAAGATGCTTCATCTAGTGAAACACCAAAGAAATGCCAAATAAATCACTTTTACTCCCATCCTACTAATAAAAATTCAAAAGACTGAGAACATTCCGTGTTAGCCAAGAGGTGGGGGAATGGACTCTGTCATGTACGCTGTTGGCTGAGGTGTCCATTGGAATAGCAAGGAAAATTGGCAATATCTATCAAAAATTTACATTTGTCTCCCCTTTCCAGCGTGTGCCAGGAAAACACTCCGCACAGCAGGGAAGACGGACAGTCAAGAAGGAAAGCAGGACACCGGTAACCACGGAGAGAGGTGGGTACCACGGAGAGAGGTGGGTACCACGATGAAACGAGCAGAGAACAGACAGGAGGGGACCAGGGAGGTTGCCGGCGTGTGCTGGGCGGCCAGGGACGCTGTCTCTGAGTTGAGGACATCTGAGCTGAGACTTGAAACATGAGAAGGGGCAGCCCTGCCAAGCACTCAGGAAAGACCCCAGGAATACAAACAATCTGGTCTCTCTGCTGGATAAAGAAAAGCCCTAACCTTCTCTCTGCTGGCCCCTCACTCTTGGAACACCAAAGAGGTTTAAACAGAGCTGGTAAAAGAGCCCAACCCCAGATGAAGCGCTGGGGCTGTGTCTCCTGGCGGGAGTCACTGAGGTCCCCCACGACTTGATGCACACAGCGTTCTGCACAGTGCAATTCCCTTCCAGAGAGGCACTCAGCAGATGGCGGGCCGGGGAGGGCGCCTGCCCACTCCTGGGCAGCTGGCAGCTCCCGCGAGCGCAGGCCCATCCCCCCAGCAGATGGTCGGACGGTGGGAGCTGAGCCTGGGCCGAGTAGGGACAGCCGCACGGCCGTGGCACTCATCCCGGGGCAGACGTGCGTTGGTCTCAATTCCCAACATCCAGGGTTTGAGACGGTCCTAATATCAGGGGCCCCCAAGGGCAGCGTCCCCCACTTGGCACCGGGCAATCTCCACGCCTTCAAAGGCTACTGGAAATGCCCTTCCCTGCAACACCCCCTGTGCCCAAAAGCAAAACTGTCTCCAGGAGATGCGAACCCTGGCCTCAGCCACCCCGAGGGAGCACACCAGCAGCACAGAGCTGCACTGCTTTGGTCTGCTCAGTGCTCTAAAGGTTTTGAATTAGGTGCCAACTTTTCAATGCAGAAACTTTCATATAAAGCATAGGGATTTCCGGCTTCTTCTGGAAAATCAGAAGACCTGGTGCCACTGGCTGCTCGGTCCTCACTGTGCCACCAGCAGACGTTGAGCCCGGCCACTCCCTTTAGCCGGGCCCCTGCTCTCCGCTCATCACGGTCCCCACGTAGCCCCTGAAGACCTCCCAACCCGTGCCCCTCCACCCCCCAGACCTCCGACCCCTCTTTCTAGGCCGTGCCCGCTGCGGTCGCCCCTCACCCTCACCACTCTTATCCTCACTCTTACCCTCTGCCCCCTGCCCACCATGGCAGTCGTCTCCACTGCTGGCTGGGGTCTCCCACCGGCCAGGCTGCTGGGGTCAGGTATTTCCCCAAGTCCTTCGGAACCCTCCAGAAGAGGGTGGTGCTGGGGTCAGATCTACACTGTGACTCCTCTGACCCCATCCACAACAAGACGAACCATGAACCCCAGAGAAAGAGTGTTCGACACATTTACAGCAACTACACGCCGTTCTGACGTTCGAGCCTGCAACCCCGGGACAAGCCCCAAGGAACAGGGTACAGGCCAGCTGGGCATTATCAGACGCACGCGGCGTGACCTGCATGCTGGTCACACACAGCAGGGTCACAGATCCATCTGCTACAGATTACGGGTGGGGCCAGGGGGACAAGAAACTGGTCCCCCTCCACAGAGAGTCTGAGAAGAACTGGGATCCATAATATCCAGGCTCCTTCTCTGCCAGCACCTCCCTGGCCTCCCCCATCCCCTTCCCTATCTTCGCCCCAGTGACTCCTCAGCAGCACAGTGTGGGGTTACCACGGCAACTGCATCCTCTACAGCCTGATGCCAGCCAACGCAGCTGGACCCTTAGCATTGCCTGGCAAGCTTTTCAATTCTTTAAATTTCCAACTGATAACAGCTGAGTGACCAAGACACAGGAGTTAGATTCTAAAGGGAACAGAGAAGGGAAATCTCATATAATTAAGATTACTCTTGATGCCTGCTCCTGGAGTCGAGCCCCAGGAGGAAATGGCTTGCATTTAATGCCGAGTTTACATCAGAAGCAGCGTGCGGTCAGACATCTACTTGGTGAGAAGGAGGGGAAACTGAGGCCAGCTAAGGAAATGGTAACTGCCCAGCTCCTCAGACTCACTCGAAAACATACGTTCACTGAAGGGCGTGGCAAGCAGTGCCACTGGATCAGGAATCACCACTCTCTCTCCCTTCCCACATCACCAAACACAAAGAGAAGAATTCAGACAAGTGGAAAAATGCATATTTTAACTTCACAGTACATTTCTGATGAACTGTTTGAAATCTTTTTTCCATCTTCAAGATCCCAATTTGCCTTCCATTCTCCTCCTCCCAGGAGATGATCTCTCCAAGGCTGTGTGACCTTAGGCAAGTCGCTTAACCTCTCTGAGACTCAATTCTTCATTCCATTAATTGTCCTCATTTAATGTTGTGAGACCAAAACAAGAGAACAGAAGCAAAACACTTGGAAAATAAAAAGTGTCTGATAAATAAGACTTATTACTGTTAATCTCTGAAATTGAGGCTGAGAAGCTTCTTCACTCATACCCTCCACCTTCCAAATTCCCCACGTTTTCACTAAATCACTTTCCTTCTCACTGGTTTCAGAGGAAATCCAGAGAACTCACTCCCACTTCCTCCCATCTCCTCTGCAATTTATATTAAGTTTAGAGTAAGTTATAAACCCATGAAGGTGGAGACAAGGGTCTTCTGGTATACCACAGCACTAGGACCTAGCAATGGAGCTTGGCATTATTATAAGTAAGTGCTCAATAAAGGTTTGCTGCATGGAAAGAAGGAAAGCAGGAAGGAAGGAAAGAAGAAAATTACCAGAATGAACACTAGACATGTAAACATGTATTTCTTATCGAATATTATCAAAACCAGTGCCTAACCAAACAAACCGTCAGTCAGCCCTACCCCACCCACCCAGAAGTAACCACTACCCTGACTGCAAGAAATGAAGTGTGCACTGTTCACATTACTGCCTGGGAAGGAGACGGGTATGTCACAGGCATCCTTGAATTTCAGTCCTGTCTCTGCCAGGTGCAACATGACACAGGGCTTAAACCCACTCTGGGGCTTCCCTGGTGGTGCAGTGGTTAAGAATCCGCCTGCCAATGCAGGGGACACAGGTTCAAGCCCTGGTCTGGGAAGATCCCACACGCCACACAGCAACTAAGCCCGTGCACCACAACTACTGAGCCTGCGCTCTAAAGCCCACGAGCCACAACTACTGAGCCCGAGTGCCACAACTACTGAAGCCCGCGCACCTAGAGCCCTTGCTCCGCAACAAGAGAAGCCACCGCAATGAGCCCACACACTGCAACAAAAGAGTAGCCCCCGCTCGCCGCAACTAGAGAAAGCCCGCGCGCAGCAACGAAGACCCAATGCTTAATTAATTAATTTAAAAAAAAAAAACCCAGTCTGTTCTGATTTCCCTTAACACCTCTCTCTGCTCCACCTGAAGAGATGGGCGTTTGACACAGGATGTCCCCCTCCCAACGTGCATGCTTTATCATGTGACATCTCTGTTTCCCATCACACTGTCTCTTTACACAGGGCCACAAACACAACCTGGCACAAGTGTCCGGAGCTGGGGTTTGAGCTGAGATAAGATCCCTTCGCTAGCTAGTTGTCCTAACTTTACTCCTTAAACCAAGATGAATCCCAGATGGAGCAAACATTTTAATATAAAACCATATAAACACTCCAAGCAAACATTGATGTACTATTAAAATGGTAGAGCAGGGAAGATTTTTCTCAGCATGTCACAAAAACCAGAAACCATAAGGAAAAAACATCAATAGGTCTGCCTATATAAAAATTTTAAACTTTTGTGCCAAAATACGAATGAGATCACCCGGGAAATAGTAATTGCAATGAAGGTAACAAACAGAAGGACAATATCCTTATTGTCCTTATAAAGAGTTCTTAGAAACCATTTTTTCAAACAAACCCCGCAACAGGAAAACGGGCACAGGGCATAAACTGGCAGTCCGTACATATATTTTGAGGAATGCAAACAAACCGTAAGTATGAAGAAAGTTGTTAAACTTTACAAATTATTTTTAAAAGGGAAATCAATATGTTAGATATTTATTCAGTGTCTATAGGTGGGCAAAAATTTTAAAGTCAAACAGAACATGGTGCTCGTTAAGGTACATTTATAAGATTATCAGAAGAGGGAAGTTTGCCCTGCGAATCAAAATGTACAATGTATACACCCTTTCACTTAGTAATCCCATTTCTATGAAAATGGTGATGACATCAACATTGAGAAATTCTATCCGGAAAAACCAACCAAACAAAGCATATCACAGACAAAAACAAAAGACAAACAATAAACTGTGAGAAAATGTTTGTGACTGATGAGAGATGACAATTCGAGACCCTTTCTTCTATAAAGCATTCTTACAAGTCAATAAAAAAAAGCACCTAGAAGGAAAGTAGATAGACCAAAATATTAAGAAAGGTCTTACATGCGAAAAGATGTTCAACTGTACTCACAAATAAAAATTAAAACAATAACAAAATATCATTTATCACCTAACAGACTAGAGACAAATGAAAATAGTAACTTTTAACTCCTGCATACTAAATACACCACAAAATTTTTTAAAAGCCACATGACATATTTATGGAATCTAAAAAATAAAACTACCTAGTGAATATAACAAAAAAGAGACAGACTCACAGGTATAGAGAACCAGTGGTTACCAGTGGGGAGAAGGGAGAGGGAAGGGGGAGGGGCAAGACAGGGGTAGAGGATTAAGAGGTACAAACTACCATGTATAAAATAAATAAGCAACAAGGATATACTGTACAACACGGAATATAGCCAATATTTTATAATTACTGTAAATGAAATATAACCTTTAAAAACTGTGACTCACTACACTGTAAACTACCTGAAACTTATATAATACTGTACATCAACTTACCTCAATTGAAAAAAGAAGAAATTTTGAAAAAGAAAAAAAAAACAGATAATAAATTGGATGGGGGAAAAAGGATATGAGGTTTAGGCATCAGAAATGAGAAACTCTTACAAATGATTAAGAAAAAGATAAGAACCATAACAAAAAAATGACTAAAGGACACACAAGTAACTGACAAAGGAAGAAACAAAACAGATATATGCAAAGATGGCCAACCTTCCCGATAACCTAGGAAATGCAAATTGAAACAAATTCTTTTTCAGTCAAATTATTAAAGATTAAAAAGAATAACTAATTACTTGTTAGCAAATGACTTCAAAGTGGAGAAAAGCTGGTGAGGAAGAGTAACAAGTTCAGAGAGACTTGGGTGGACAAGTGGCCAGGAAGAGGCAGAGGTGAACGGGCTGCTGCCGGCCCTGGGTGGCCATGGCCATGGCCTTGGTGTGGCCGGGCAGCGGGGCAGTGCAGAATACTAAGGACCAATTTCTTACATCTTTAGTCACCAGGGGAATTGAGAGACGATCTAGATTGTGCTCCAAATACAGGCTGCAAGTGGAAAAACAACATGGCAAGAAACGAAAAGGGAGAGTTCATCTCTGTCCACTGGCTTTAAGTGAGTCTGTGGATGGCAGCCTGTGTGGAGTCTGTGCTGGTCATTCCCCCTCCTTGTCATACAGCATCCTGACTGAGCATCTGTTGTACTAAAGAACCACAAAACAGCATCAAGCAGAGGAAAATGGGTTGGTAGGAGAGAGAGGGGGAAAAAAATGGATTCATCCCATGGTAAAGACAGAAAGCTGCCAGTAGTGGAATTACGTTATTAATAGCAATATATTATTATATAGCATATATAATATGATAATAACAGCTGCACACTGAGTTCTGCTTCTGGGGCAAAGTGCCTGGGTTCAAGCCTCAACTTTGCCTTTCATGTGCTGTGTGACCTTGGGCAAGTTACTTAACCTCACTGAGCCTCGGTTTCCTCATCTGCAGAATGGGGACAATACTAGCACCTGCCCGCGTGGTACTGTTGGGAGGATTAAGTGAACCACGTAAACAGACAGGGAAGGGCCCGGCCCAGTGCCTGACAGACTGGCGGCCCCACTGCTATCACCCCAGCTGCTGCAGGCTGTGCTCAGCCCCTGGAGCCCCTTCTGCTCAGCTTCATACCAGTGTTCAAATCTTTTCCTCCTGCACCTCAACAGGTCATCTTGCAAACTCTGTTTTGGAGTCCAGAGGTCCAGAGAATTTCTGTGTCATCTTGGAGTTTTAAACACTGAGGCTCCATCAGGCCCGTGGCCCTGGCGTGCACACCAGGGCAGGACCGGCTGGGCAGCCCTCACGGGCACAACTTCCAGCCCGAACACCCAGGCTGACCCAATTTCTGGTACAGATTAGGACGTCAATCTCAAGTGGCAATTAAGGGCTATTCCCAGAGCGGACACTGTGGCCGAGTCCACAGGCCAGGGCGGCTTCTCCTCCACACGTCTCCGAACGTCCGAGGGGCAATTACATGGCCGTTTAATTCCCCGGCGGTGCAGGAGCAAGTGGAAAACACCATCTGACTGACAGCTCATTTTCCCAACTCACATATGATTATTCTCATTACACGAAAGGATTTTCTTTCCTTTTCAAATTGTTAACACATTCCTCCACAGGAGCGCCGTACCTGATGCGGTGACTGTGCCCGCCCAGAGCGCGTTCTCTACGCTCAGGCTCTCGCTGATCGGGGCATCGCTGTCCTCCTGCAAAAGAACAAGCGGACACACGCTGACCCACCAAGGTCTGGGCCGGACCCACTGGCTGTCTCCAGCCTGCTCTTCACAAGAAGGGAGGAGAGGATGACCCCCGTTTGGAAGCCAACAGCCCAGCTGGGAGAGGCAGGCCAAACTCATAAACTCCTATCCTTGGCGTTCCCGCCGCAGTGAAAAACAGTGGTTCACAATTTAAGAAATGCAGGCTTCTAGCACCAAAGAAACATTTTACAAGGTAAGAGCTAAAATGTAGAGGCAAATTGAACAGAAACAGCCCTTTGCTGGTCAGTCTTCGGGCTTCCGGAACAAGAGCAGGAACAATTCAATTTGGGTTCTATAAACCTATTACCCCCACAGGTCTAAAATAATTCAATTTCTATTCTGAAAGGCTGGGACGTGGCTTAAAAATTATAACCCTGGCAGATAGGACTTGGAGGAATTAAAGAGGACAGGGGCTCACATGAAAGAGACAGAAAGAGTAACTGCTTTCAGACACCAGAGTTAACGTTCATTACAATAACACGGGCTCCAAGCTGTCAGGTGACTCGAGCTGTTCAGAGGCTGGAAGAAAACCCCAGTGGTGTTGATTTTACTGAGAAGCAATATGTCAGCTTTCAAGGTGGGGCCTTCTGAAGGGAACGTCACCCCACCTGGCACAAAGCAACTCCCTGACAAACACCTGTCAGCACTGTGCAGCAGGTCCTCACCCCAGACGTGCGCCCCGCCAGGCCGGATTCCGCGTCACACGAGGCTTACTTACTCTAGTGAAAGTCCCCACAAAGTTGTGAATGTCGATGTTTGGCTCCTCTGCATACACGTACGATCGAATCTGAAGAAGGTCCTGTTCAACGGGGGTGACATTTTGGAGGTAAAACGAAGTCACTGTATGATTATAAAGGGATTTCAGGAAGCATCCACTCTTTTTCCAAAGCAGGTGTATTTTCCAAACAGCTCTCAAAACCACAGGGCGGGTGGAAAAAAAGAGGGAAACCTTCTGGCAAGTAAGTTTAGGAGTCACTACCTGTAATATCCCAAGACACACTGAGACCCTAAAGGGAAGGTTCTGTGTTTCTCTGTGTTTACCCAGCATTTCCAAAACTAAGTGACAGTGCAGATCCCCCTCTGCGACACTCTGGTTTACAAGAGTTGTTCATACCAATCAAAACACTCATTAGGGAGGGTAGGAGGGAGACGCAAGAGGGAGGGGATGTGGGGATGTATGTATAGCTGATTCACTTTGTTATGCGGCAGAAACTAACACACTGTTGTAAAACAATTATACTCCCATAAAGGTGTTAAAAAAAATTTTTTTTAATAAAAAAATAAAAGGAAAGAAATTCTGACACTTGCTCCGGCATGGATGAATTGTGAAGATACCATGCTAAGTGAAATACGCCAGTCACAAAAAGACAAATACCATAGGATTCCACTTATCTGAGGCAGCTACAGTAGTCATACTCATAGAGAAAGAAGTAGAAGGGTGGTTGCCAGGGACTGGGGGAAGAGGGGGAACCAGAAGCCGTATTTAGCGGGTCCAGAGCTGCAGGTTTCCATGACGGGAGTCTGGAGATGGATGGTGGTGATGGCTACATAGCAGTGTGAATGTCCTTAACACCACTGAAGTGTCCGCTCAGAAATGGTAAGACGGTCAATTTTATGTATATTCTGCCACAATAAGAAAGATGGGGGCGGGGGGAACGAAATCAAGTGGTCAGGCAAATTCAGGCCACGTGGAGTAGAGGCTACTGGCCACGCCCTCAGCAGGCCCTGAGCTCCCTGCAAACCATCCAGGAGGCCCGTATGCAGACGTGTGGGCAATGCGGCATCTATGTGCTGATACATAAAAAAGGCCCACAGACAGAAAGTGAAGGGAAAAACGTTTCAGAATCATAATTACAGCACAATCCCATTTATGAGAAACCACACTCCACCAGCAAGTGTGCAATTGTATATCTGTAAGAAACTGCACTAAAAAGGACCTGGAAAAATCACTACTGAATTCACAAGAGCCCCTGGGAGAGAGAGGTAAGATCTGGGGAGGAGGCTGTGAGCAACACTTTTCACTTGTTCCTCCAATTTGAGTTTCTTTTTAAATAGAATATACTCGCATATTCCTCAGGTAAATCTTTCCATACAATTCTTTTCATCTATGAGTTTGTCAAAACGCTGTTAGCCAACTAGGCCCCTTCAGCCCACTAAGGCTGAAGGTACAGACAGTGGTACCTTCTCTCTCTCTGGATGCCAACCCAGGCCTGGAGAAGACGAATGTTTATGAAACTGGGTGAAGTTTCCAAAGTGCACATTAGAAAGGAACCCAGAGCCGTGGAACCGGCGGGCACCTTCACGATTCTAGACTCTTCTGGACTGTCTCCTGAACAGACTCCCTCAAATCATGGGAGTGACCCTCGCTGGTTAGCCCCATCTCAAGGATTCCCCAGGGCTCCTGGCCACAGCTGAAAACTCACTAGAATTCCTGGTCTAAACAAATAATAATAAGGATGGTGCTATTTCCCATCTTATTGGCCATGAAAAATCATCAGTACTGCGGGCACGTTTACTGTGACATTCACTCCACTGAGACACAGAACTGTCTCCTGCCCTCTCCCTTCCTCACAGGACACAGTAAGGACTGGCATTAATCAATGTGGCCACAAGCCCAGGAAAAGCTTCTGCGCTCTGCTTAATCCTTTCAGACCACCCACAGGGCATGTCAGTCTCTGGGCATTTAAATTACATTTTGTGATTTTGTAACCTACTCCCCAGGCCTCATCCAGCCCAGGTGGCTTGCGTTCAAACTTCTTCTTTGACTCCCTCCCTACCTCACTCTACAGTTTAAGGCATGAGTGACAGGGAGCTGGTGGGGTAGTGTGAGGCCCCGGAGAGCTCGGAGGGCCTGTTGGTTCCAACTACTGTGGCCGCCCCCCTCAGACAAGGCCTGCATGCTGTTCCATGCACCGTCCGACACACTGTTCCATGCACTGGGCGCACAGCAGCGAACACACCGACAGAAACCTGCTCTCGAAGACTCTGCCTTGAAGTGAGTGGAGTGGGAATGCAAGGAGAGGGTGGTCAGGAACCACCTCTCCAATAAGGGGACTTGTACACAAAAACCAAGAGTGAGTCTGATTGCTCCTGGTGGAGAAACTGCAAGGGCAAATGTCGGGGGGCAGAAGCATGCCTGATGGAGAGGCCTGTATGGCTGGAGCTGACGGGCAGAGAGCCAGAAGCTGAAGTGAGGCCCTTAGCAGAGAGACAAGGACCGCAGGATCGAGTCTCAGGAAGCTGAGATGCCTTTGGAGATTCTGAGCAGAGGAATAACGTGCTCTGCGTTGGGTTTTACTTTTATGCCAGGTATCTGGTCAAGGTTTCTTAGAGCTGGAGCTTCCCTCAAAAGAGTACCATCCCAACAGGCCAGGTCTGCGTTCACAAGGCCACGCGGCCTGGAGCCAGCAAGCACTCGGGGCTCTCGAGAACCCCACACCCCCCAGGAGCCCCACCTCACACCTGACGGCCCGTGTCTGGCCCCTGAGGGGCCCGAGTTTGAGAGCCCTGAGGTGACACAGTCGCCAGTGGGGCTTCTGCAGGGACAGTTACTCACAGCAGCGGTGGGCAGCCTCTGAGTGCAGGCCACGGGAAGCCGAAGTTTCCAGTCCGTCTCCCCGTCCAGCTGGTCCGTCCGCAGGAAGCAAGAGCCTGTGGAGGGAAGTGAGGCACCATCCGTTCACCTGCAATTCAAGAATCCTTCCCGTGGCAGCTCTGAGCAGCTCCGGCTCTAGTACTTGTAAAAACAGCCAATCAATGGCCAACGACCAAGAGGGAAAAAGAAATACCCGATTTCCCATCTCCTCCATAAGCTCTGGGGTCAGAAAGATCCGGGTTCAAATACCTCGCTCCACCACTCACAGTGGGAGCCTGGGCTAGTTTCTGGACCTTGCTAAGCCTCGGCGTGTCCTGTCTGTAAAATGGGGAGAAACACAGATCTCACAAGCCTGCTGTAAAGGATTCAGAGGGGTGATCATACCCCCAGCACGGCGGCTGGCACGGAGTAACCAGCATTCGAGTCCATTTGGGGCAGGGGTTACAAGTACCTTCTCAGGAACCAGACCTCCTGGGTTCAGGTTCAGCCTCCACGACTCCCTAGCTGTGCCCTGAGGGAGTTACTTCTCTCCTCTGAGCCTCAGTTTCCTCCAGTGCACAAATGAGGATATTACGGCGCCAACCTCATGCTGCGAGGCCTAAAGAGCTGATCCATGCAAACTGCTCAGGACAGGGAAAGGACCCCAAGGACCACGTTAACTGTCTGCCGTGACTATCGACCTGCAAATTTGGTGGATACATATTTCAATCTGACCTGTACAAGTCTGAGCAATCAGTCAGCTCTGTATTTCATCAGACAGAGAATGTACTGAACTCCCTGACACCGCACTTAAGACTTCTGAGGACTTTCAGGAGATCCCTTCTAATTTTTTTTTTTTTTGTCGGGGGAACAAAGGGAGAGCACATCTGGCACCCCCAATCCATAACACTCCATTTTCACTGACGAGGACACAAGAACCAATTCGAGGACAAAGCTGCAGTGTTTAGAAGAACACTGTTTTAGGGCCTTCCCTGGCAGTCCAGTGGTTAAGACTCCGCGCTCTCACTGCCAAGGGCCCGGGTTCGATCCCTGGTTGGAGAACTAAGATCCCACAAGCCGTGCAGCAAAATAAATAAAATAAATAAATAAATAAAAGAAGACTGTTTTAATGGAGTGCCTTCCACCCCCTCTCTGGAGGATTTAACATATTATCAGTATATCCCGTCATCTGCACTTTTATCCAGTTCATCATAAAAGAGGTTGCAGCAACCTCAAAGGGATACAAATACGGATTTTTCCAATGATTGAAGATCTCTGATTATGCCTGATGGGCAAGAGAAAAAAGCCTTGTTTCCTCAAAACAGCTTAAATAACAACAGATAAAAAGAAAGGAGATTTGAGTCAACCGACGGGGAGGGCAGGAGGCAGCGGGGGCGGCCACAGTGGGAAACGCAGCCGGGCCCCCCGAGCCTGCCCCGCGGGTGCAGACGGCCAAGTGTCCTACGTCATTTTATATAAGGGACTTGAGCATCCGTGGATTTGGGTACCCATGGGGGTCCTGGAACCAATCCCCCTCGGACACCAAGAGACAACTGTAATCGCGAGGAGTGGGGTCTTGCAAGAGACTTGAGAGGTTCACTCAGGGAAATAAGCTGTAACGACAAATAAATCGATGGGCAGGGGTGACTATGGCCCCACCACTCGTGAGCCAAGGTGGGGAGAGGCCACCTACCCCTACCTCTCCCCCCAGCTTCCCGACCGCCCCATCTCATGACACTCTCCCAGTATTTTCTCAGAGGAGTTTCTGTTTGCTTCTGTTTGTTCGACACACTTCCCAGTCCTGCCAACTCCTGCGGTCGAGCTTAATGAAGCCCAGCGGGGAAAAGCACAGCCACTGTGTGTGACTTTCCCAGCTGGGATTCAGCACGGGTCCGACTACCTTTGCTATGATCAAAATCTGTTGACCTGCGTGCACCTAAAACTTTTTTTTTTTTTTTTTAAAGACTGCTCTATGAAAAGGAACGTTCTTGATTTGCCTCCATGGCTCCAAAATGATCACCTGCTTCTGTTACGTTTTCAAATGATTATTTTGCCAAATTACCACTGAAAGGTTAATGGTTAGTTTCCAAATTGATCCCAGATGTTTACCGTTTTTTTCTGATGTCCTCAGGAAGATCATGTCAGCAGGGACCCGCTGGTTCTGCGTTATGAACAGAGAGACTGTTACTGTGAATGCCCCTGTGTGAGGTTTCCATCCCCAAGCCCCCGCCCCCTCGGTGGGGCGCGGGGGGGGGGGGCAACCCAAACCCACAGCCTCTTTTAAGTGTCTGCCTCTGTCAAAGACAGATCTGGGGATTTGTTTTGAATCTGAAAACTCTTGCACACTGCCGTTACGTTACTAATCTCCTATTGAAATCTTATCTCGGAAAGAGAGCTTCTAGTTTTCTGGCGAATCCAACCATTACCTCCTGAAATTGCAGCCAGAGGACCCGGGAGCCCAAAGCCTGCTCCCCGAGCTGGCTTTCTTCCAGGCTGTCTGCTGAAACTACATACATACACTTGGCTCACGCTTTCTGCTTCTACCAATTTTCCGGCTTGACGTTTGGCTTCGAGTGGGATTTTAATAAGGAAGTCAAGTAGCAAGAAGCAACAAAAGCCGTTCTCAAAAAAAGAGGGAAGCCAACAGCAGGCCTCATGTAATTGTGAACAGGCAAGTATGTCATAACATAAAGAAGCTTGTGTGGGTCTTCTGAGCTGCCACCCAGGAGAGCTTCACTTTACCCCAAATCAACTGTGAGTTCTTGGATTTAATCCTTTTAAAAGAGCATAGTTCACTTCCTACAGAAACAAGTTAAGATGCAATCCTTTTCTAATCAAATATGATTCCAAGACTCTCCAGGGCCACCCCCAAAATCCAACACCTCCCAAACATACACAGTAAGAAAAGGTATGAATGCTGGAGTAACAAACATTATCGACAGCGCTATCTTTAAAAATGCACCTGGGGCCTTTTTACTGTTCTCATGTTTCACTTAACCCCTACTCCCCATGAAATGACAGAAAAGCACAATGTTATTTAAGTCAAAAAATGTGAGACAAAATTGTTCAAGAGGTAAATGACAAATATTTTTATGTGCTTGTGCAGCCCCCAGACTTCCAGGAAAAACTTTATTATGATGAGTTTAAGACTCCAAAACAACAAGCACATCAAATAGGAAATCAAACCTTGGAATTGTGTTTGTAACTTGGATTTCTGGCTAAGAAGCACACAGAAACCATGAAAAAATATTCTGTGTGTGTGTGTCTCATGGGAAAGAGATGTTTCTCCCCAGGCAAAGCTTCTGGGTAGAATCCCAGAAAGCCAACGTCCAGTTCGGCCACCAGATACACGAATCACATGTCGCATTGGGACTCGTGAAGTGGGGGCAGTGACGTCCCTCTCCCAACGTGCCCACGCAGCAGCCGTCAGGAGCCACGAGACCCCACTCACCTTCTCCACAATGATAAGATCTCCAACTTGGATGCTGGAGCTCTTCACCTTCACTGTCCCTGCAAAGAAACAGGCCCAGATATATCACATCTGAATTCCTTCCAAGTCTGCGTACCTCGGCAGGGTGTCCGCTAGCCTGCGGACCCAGAAGCACGTGCCCCTGAGCCTGGCAGCAGCATCTCCTGTCTCTCCGAGAAAAGGTTCACCTACCACAGAGGCCGCCCCAAAAATGAATCCCCGTTTTGCGGAGCACTGGAATGACTCACTCAAGTAAGATCTTCTGTCTTAACAGCACCTTAGAAGCTATTCTAAATCAGCACCATAAAAGATTCAGCCTCAAACACACACACACACACACACACACACACACACACAGAAATGGGGAAGAAAATTCAGAGTCAGATCCATGGACAGAAGGTCAACACTTAATTCTCAACACCACCAAAGAGAAAGAGGATAACCCAAAATGACTGACTCTTTAAATCTGCGATTGCTCTACCGTGCAGTTTATATGGTTATGATAAGATCACATAACTGTGGCTGGATGTTTATCGGGATAAACAATAATCGCTAACATTAAACACTAACACTGTGCTAAGCGCTGTATAGATATTGACATCCTGATGGCTTCGCTTGCTCCTCTCAAAGGCCACCAGAAAAATATATTATCTCCAGTTTTCAGACAAAGAAAGTAGGCTCAGAGAGGCCCCGTCTTCCCCTAGTCTCACAGTTAGAACAGGTCAACACCAAGATTCAAACCCTCATCTGACTCCAGAGGATGGAATAAAAAAGAGGGACTTCGGTTCAACTCAAAAAACATTTACTCAAGTGCCACGTTCTAGGAATTCGAAGGTCCAAGACAGTCCCCTTGTCCTAAAAAAAAGCTCATAGTCTCACGCAGGCGTCGACAAACGCGTCCTATAAAGAGCAGGAGGGCAGACAGTTTAGGTTTTGCAGCCAATGGACAATCTCAACTCTCCCAACAACTCTTCTCCCCAAAGGCAAATAGCCTTTGTACATTTATATTTTAAAATGTAAAAAGTGTTCTTGGCTCCCGAGCGAAGATGGTGGGCTGAATTTGGCCCACTGGCTGTAGTCTGCAAACCCATAAGCTGGTGAGAAAGACAGCAAGACAAATGCTGTTAGTGCAAAATAGTGTGTCAAAGGATGGGAGCAAGTCCAGTGTGCAAAGGGAGCAGAAAAGGAGACCTCCCCCACTGAAGGAGGACCAAGAACAGTACCTGGCACCCAGAAGGCTCGTGACTGTTCACTCCACATTCAAGCCCCCTTAACTGAATGCCTGCTGGAGGCCAGGTGTTCTAAGGGTGGGATGCATGGGACTCGCACTCCAGCGGCAGGAAGGAGGCAAGAGACAAATAATGAATGAACGGGCTGGGGTATGGGGAGGTATCAACAAATGCTTTACAGGAGGGCTGAGGTCCGAATTAACCAGATGAAGGATACTGGTTACCAGCATCAGGAAAAAGGAAGGCATGAGATGGGAGACAGTGATGCACATGCGTAGCGCATGCATCTGCGTGGCCACAGGCTGGAACTCCTTTAGCAAGGGAGAAAGCATCACACGGAACAGAAAGAGAGAAAGGGCTTGGGGGGCCAGGTGGTCCAGCGCCCCATAAATAAGCCTGTGGAGGACATGGGTCTTTATTCTGGTGACGGATCAAATTCCCACACAAGGGAGTAACACCATAAAAATCTTCATGTTTTTGGCGTCTCGTAATAAAGCCCATTTAACTTACAAATGTTCAGCCAAGAGAGAAGAAAATACTCATGATTCTCACTCCTCCTCGATAAAGTATATGCCCCAGAGCAAGAGTGACCTGGGAGCTCTGAATCTGCTGCCCCCCACCGTGGACTCACTCCTTCAACAAACACCCAACACTCACCCACTAGGAACTAGCGCACAACGCAAGTTATTTTATCATACACTTTTCACATCATTTAATGCCATGGGTCTTTTTAGTAATTCACCACTAAATGAGATGTTTCAAAGCATTCCAATGACTTCAACTGAAACAACTCTTTCTAAGAGGTTCCACAGGGTTTGATTTTTAACTAATGTCTGTACTTAATTAAATTTTGTCATGGTAACAGTGAGAAGACCTGGCGCTAAAAGGGCAGCTCTTGAACACGAACGACTTTTAGAAAACACGTGGCAGATGGCTCTGATGACGGCTAGACTCTCTCCACCTAGGAAGGGAGCATCTGATAGGGCCCTGCTTTCATAAGTGGCCTGAGCCTGGGCATCCTCGGGACCCACTAGCCTCAAGCGTTCGCTGTGTCGATATATTGGCAGAGGGAACGGAGAACATCGGCGAGCCCTACGAGGCAGCTCGTTAGAAATGGCAGAATGAAGAGCGGGCTCCACGCGCAGAATTCTCTTCCGACCTGAACAATTCTTCTTGCCCAATGAGGGGGCAACAGGAAAAATGCATACAGATACGCTGCTCTCTCTGGACAGCTTATCAAAGCCTTCCTCGAGGGAAGATCGTAAATTCATCGTGCCCCCCACCCCCTGAGCCAGTGAGCTTTTCCTTCGCCTGAGCTCGCCCCAACTTTCCCGAACATAAATTTACACATTGTCTTTGGTTTTATTACTGAAATTTATGCTGGTGGCCTGACCCAAACCATCCCTGAGCCTGTGTTCTGATCTTCAAGACCTACTCACAAGTTTGCTCTTAATATCTAACCCTAAGAAGAGCACTGTTATAACTCTTATTAAATAATAACTGCATATGGATATATGTGTGTGTTAGCGAGACAAAGGACAAACTCAGGAAGATTATACTAAAAGGGTTAAGGTTGATTCCTTCTAGGGACAGAGGAGATTTACCCCTTTCTTTGGCAAAAATACTTTCTAAATTCTTCACGACAATTTTCTTATAATAAACATGAGGTGCTCTTCCAATAAGAAAAAGATATAATAAATTAAATTAGCTCAAACTTTTAAGTGACCAGGCCCAGATTTTTTCCTTCCACGGCAGGGTCCTGATTTACGATCGGTTAATTTGAACTCTGCCTCTCTGTCCATCTGCTCTACCTCAACAAAAACCCTTTAATCCGCTGTGTTTGCAGAGCAGTTTCTGACTAAACCCAGCAGGCCGATCCCTCGGACAAACCCTCCTACTGTAACTGGCTCCATCTCAGGAGGAGGGCAGCGGGGGCCACACCACCCTGAGGTCACTGGGGCTTCTCAGCCCCGGCTCCCTCATTAGCATTTTAGGATTTGGCGGGGATGAGCCTCAACTCTGCAGGTTCCACACAGGGAGACCCTCAGATTCACTCGCTCTATCGAGCCAACACACGGTCCTGACCATACATTAGGACTCTTCGGGCCGCACTACCGTTTTTGGGTGATCAACAATGTGCAGCTCAGGCCTGCACACAGAACACACATTTAGCATGTGTCTGTGTACCTGTGCGTTCTGAACGAGAAAAGGCAAATTAAAACCATAAGAATGAGAGGAGGAAAAGCGGCAGGAAAGAGAGAGCAGGAGAGGCAGAGAGCAGCATTTCGATTCCAACATTTACTGGGGTTTCGGTTGCCGACGTCCAAGTGAAACGCCCCTCTCTAAGAAGCCCACGAGTAGGTAGGGGAGGCACCGCTGGGGCAGGAGACAAAGAGGACCAGAGTCAGAAGAGCTGAGCACGCAGTGGCTGGGATTAACTTCCAGAACGACAAGACTCTGAAAATTGTGGAAAGGGCCCAAGACACATACTAAAACCACTCTTTTGAGTTTTCTACCAATATTCTTGCAAAAAAGGAACAAGAAACATTCGCACGATGGCAGAGCCCCCGTCTTCCCAGCAAGAGAATACGATATATGAAAAATAACACACTGACAGTGATTATTACCTACCTCAAGCGAGAGGAGCTCTCCCTACAGTCCATTATCTGATTAGAAGAAAATTCTCTCCCAACACCCCACTGAGAAGTTAGCAGACATACTTCCCAAGCACCCCTACTTTCTGTGTGTGTGTGCGTGTCATCTACCCTAGAGATTCCTAAAACTTCTAGAAGCAGAGTCCAACCCATGGGCATGTGACCTGTGTATTCACATAGATCCCCTCACCCTTGGCTGAATGACCTACGGTTTTCATCTTCAAATTCTTAATAACTTTTAAACAAGTGACCCCGTATTTTCATTTTGCACTGAGTCCCACAAATTACATAGCTGGTCCTGAACAGGAGTAATAACACCCATTCGCATCTTCTTTATAAAGTGCACAGGAAGATCCGGCCGTGGTCTAAGATCCGAAGCCACAGAACTCCTCACTTTGCCCCCCAGACCTCTTTTTTCTTTTGGACCCTGTCACACCCAGTCTCCAACCTCTAGGCTCTGGGATTCTTACATATCTTTGCAGAAACTCTACAGAAGTTGGGTAAGAGATTTTTCAAAGGTTAAGTGGCAGATTCTCTGCCAGACACATCCTAAATCATAAAACGCCTTCTATAAAAGAAATGCATCCCGTTCAGCTTCTGCCACTTCACCCAGGTCACCTCTGAGCTAGAGTTTATAACGGGGAACAAACTTCCAATTACTAGAGCTGTTTATTTCTGCAGAGATGGACCCCCGAGCCTTTCATAAGCAAACCCATTGAGCCCAAACCGTGCTTTTCATGGATGAGAGCTTCAGAATAAGGGCAGTTTGTCTATACTGCAGAGAGAAACCAGATGTTTCCCTTGAGTCGAAACAAGCAAATGACAATTCAGTCACACTGCAGAACAGCCCAAAAAAAAAAAAAAAGTAAATTCCGGAGCACTAGTACGTGTGGGCCAATTTTTTGACCTCCGAACACCTCCAGCTATACTTCTATTTTTCATTGTGCCTGCAGGACATTGATTGCCTTTGCAGGTCTTTAGCAGCAAGCTCCATGCACTAACCCTGGTTAATGTATAACTCTTTAACTCGAACTCTAATCTGACTGTGACAGTGATGAGTTGTAAATTCTACAGCATGTGTACATTTCCTGGGCTTGACACGAAAACGCCTTTGCAGACCCCGCAGAGTTCATAGGTTTAAAGTTGAAATTTTCATATTCCGATCAGGTTGTCTGCATTCCCCAAAGCCTAAGAAAAGACTGTTATTTGAAAACAGGCAAAGGGTGGAAGAATATTATTATAAATTCCACGGGCCACTTCCTGGGGCTTTTGTTTAAATTAGCGGGAACTTTAAAAGAAAGGCTGTAGTTTAAATTTAACAAGTGTATACCCAACAGAGGCTTTTAAAATAAATACATAAATGGCCCTTCCCTGCTTCTGGTGCCCAATAATGATGAAATAGGCCAACACCCCTGGCAGGGGGGAAATACCTTTTGCGAAAGATAACAGTGCAATTTGCATTTGAGATTTTTTTTCCAGGGTTTTTAAAATTTTTTTAATTAAACAATAGATCAGTTCACCGGCGATTTATAATAAAGTCAAACTGAGTAGTTTTAAAGAATAAAAGGAACCTTATGGGTCTGAAATAACAAACTTCACATCTGTCAGAGAATTATGGGAAAGTGTTTGGCAAGACCTATTTTAAGACTTGTAAAAGCTAATGCTCTGAATCTTAATGAGGAAAGCCTGGGAAGGGGAATGCTTCGCTTACTGAGCTGTATTTGAGATCCTCAGTAAAGACCTTTGCAGTACTTCTGCGGCAGTAATATCAAAAAGACCATCACTGAGCAGATGCAAACTATTATACATAGAATGGATAAGCAACAAGGTCCTGTTGTATCGCACAGGGAACTAGATTCAATACCCTGTAATAAACCATAGTGGAAAAGAACATGAAAAAGAGTATATATATATATATATATATATATATATATATATATATATATATATATATATATATATACATACATGCAACTGAATCACTTTGCTGCACACCAGAAACAAACACAACATTGTAAATCAACTATACTTCAATAAAATAAAAAATTTTTAAAAGACCATCACTGTAACCCTCTTCTTTTAAAAAAGTATAAAGCAGTTTTAGTGTTACCCTAGGTCTGAACAGAGTATGAAAACAAACGGTACTTGTGTTTAAGAAGACAGCGTTTTCGTTTAGCTAATTATTAGCTAAACAACTCCCCATTAATGAACACATGTTCCCTGCCCTATCCTACCTTCTGATGAACTCCAATGGAATACAACGCCCTAAAAGAAACACATGTGTGTCCTTAGACCTCAAATTTTAGTCACATTAATTGCAATCCTAAATAATGGTGCAAAGTGGATTTTGGACTAAATTGAAAAAAAGACCTCACTCTCAAATGGAAGTGAGATCCTTGAGGTTATTCTGTAACTGGGAAAGGGTGAACAGAGCAGCACGAAGGAACAATCTGAAAAGAACTGGAGAAGAGGAAAGATATCCGTTCCGTTTTTTACACCACATATGTACTAAAAAGCTGAAAATGAGAGGGAGTCTCTCCATTTTGCACAGACCTTTGGCTTACGACTTACGGTTCACCATGTGCCCAGATGTCCCCAGCAGGAAAGAAGCATCAGCAATTGTGTTAATTATGCTTCTGTTTGCACTTTCCTTCAAGGCTAATTATCCACTTGCTTCATTTAGCCCTTGATCACAAGTTAGTCTGAGAAAACATTCCTGGCATGAAGACCCCTGGAATTCATCTGGTAAAAATGCAAATCCAACTGCCCTTACTACCTGTGATAAGCAAGGCAGATTCCCCCTCCAGAATTAAAGTTTTGGTTTGGTAAGGACAAGGATAAAGAAAAATAATTCCTTGACTAATTACTCTTTCCTGACCCAACCCAAATCTTTCAAGTAACAAAACAAAGTTTTGCTGGGTCTGTTACTACTTCAAGACCCTCTCTTCTTCGGCTTTGGTGTTTGCAGTGCCACTGAATGCTATTAATTTGGAAAGACAGCTCCACAATTAAAGTCACAGAACGCATAAAAGTCCAATAAGAACCTCTCAAGTCTCTGATCAGCTTTAAATGTGGATTCCAAGTAGGAGGAGAGGGGATGCTTATTTATCTAAAAGCATCATTCCTACTTGGCTTTCAACAGTTCGTTCATCTCAGAATGAGGGGGCTGGATTGATTTCTTTGGACTCAGCAATGTGTTTTGTCCTACTGTACAGCAAAAGGAACTATATTCAATATCCTGTAATAAACCATAATGGAAAAGAATATGAAAAAAATGCATACATATGTATAACTGAATCATTTTGCTATAACCAGAAACTAACACAACATTGTAAATCAACTACATTTCAATTAAAAAAGAAGTGTTTTAAAATGGACTTAAATCTAGAAGCCCTTCTGTAGCATATGTATTAAGGCTGAACGCCATGGCAATCATTGAGATATTCTATGGGAGAGTGTGAGCCTCAGCTCCAGGCACAAAGTGGAGCCTAGACTTATAGGCTAAGGTTTTACATTCAGACAAGCCGGGGTTCACATCAAGCTCTACCCCTTAACCAGCTACATCATCTCAGGCACAATACTTAACCTCTATAAGCCTCAGTTCCCCATAGGTAAAAGCTACCTCCATGAGGCTGTTTAAAATAATTACAGACCAGACCTTGTCCAGCACCTGGCTGGCTTATAGTAGGTAAATCTTTCTCTTTTTCTCTCCTGCTTCCCAATCTGGACAGCGTTTTTCAAACAGTTCCAATGCCACCTTCTCCCTCTAGCACGCCTTGATTACAGATTCCTGGATCACAGAATAAACTGCCCCAGAGTCTCAGGTCTTCACTGGCCAATATGGTTTTTTCTTCTATTTTCCCAGGAAGGAGAGGCTCTGGAAACAAGGCGGAATTGGGAAGAACAAGACAGAGCCAGAACCTGGGGTTCTGTACCCCACGCCTCTAGCCATCCCAGCCTGTGACCTTTGGAGAACTCTTTACCAGGAACACTTCATCGGCACGTGATTCCCGTAAAGGCACAGGGCCCTGCACTCAGAAGGGGCCATTACTTGGTTTCATGCTCTGCTGCCGCCATCCTGAATAATTTTTGAACGGGAGCCCCAAGTGTCCATTTTTCATTCAGCACCACCAATCATAAAGCCAGTGCTGCTTTCTTCCAACCTCGAAGACTCAGGATGCAGGTCACCTCTTCCGGGAAGACAGCATCAGCTCCTCTCTGATGGGCTCCCGTAACCTCCCGTAACCTCTGCTTCATACCTCCATTAACTCACCCACCAATATTTAATGAACCCCTGCTACGATACCACCAGCACTGCCTTTCTTGGGCACAGACCAAATCCCAGCACAGTGCTAAGTTTTTCTCATGCAAGAGTTATATTTACGGCAACTCTCTAAGGTAGGCGCTATTATTATCCCCAATTTACCGACAGATTAAGGGATCTGTCCCCACAGCAGGGGGGGAGGCAGAAGCAGGACTCTTGAATCCAGGCAGAGCACAAACTCAGAACCACTACTCTCCTCAACCACCAGGCACTGTGCTCAGAACAAGGAACGTGGTGGTCACGAAAGGGGATATTCTTTTTAAGGACCACAACACTCATGCCACTAAAGTATAACTACTAGTTACATTTTGTAATCATCCCCTTTACATGCCTGGATACCTTGCTGGACTATTAATTTCCCGAAGTCCCAGCCCCTCAAGTTTATCTCTGTAATACAGAAACCTCTCACAGACTTTGGAAAGTGATGGAGTTTCAAATATCCTTGAAGAATGAAAAAAAGGTCATTTCTACATGTAGGCTAATTTTATTATCAATATTAAAATACTGCAAATACTTCTTATTAAACTATGACAATTACATTAAAAACTAATCCATTGATGTGTTGTTTTAGACACATCTTGAATGATATAAGATGATCTAAACCACTGGAAGCAGCAATTAAAAAAAAAAAAAAAAAGATCATCCATTTTTTTCTCCCAATGGTGAATTTCTTATTTCCAGAGTTTTTAATTCACTTGTTTAAAATCAATTTTTTTTCTCCAAGTTCGAAACTTTTTCAATTCGATTAACATAATGCCTCTACAACTTTGGTAACGTGCCACTGGCATTCTTAAAATGACATAAATTCCTGCATTGTTGTGAATCTAATTTTGAGACCTCGAGCAAACACGAATTGACGGACAAGCTACAAAGTAACTGGCCTAAAACTGGCCTGTCCTTTTCAAAAATGTCAATGTCATAAAGAAATCCGGAGAACTCCGCCAAGTTCGAGGAGATCAGGGAGAAAGGACAACTAAATGCAAAAGGCAAACCTGTCCTGGCTCCTGGACAAGAAAAAAAAAAAAGCTATAAAAAAAATTTTAGGAACAAATGGCGAATTCTGAGTAAGAAGTATAGATGAGATTAATAGTAATGTAATGATAAACTTCCTGATTTTGTAATTATACTGTGCTATGTAAGGAGAACATCCTACTGGGAATTAAACGTTGATGTATTTACAGGTTAAAAGGGAACAGTGTATGCAACTTAATTCTCCAAGGGCTTAGAAAGTGTGAGGGGAAAGCGTGAAAAAGACAAAAGCTTAACAACCGATGAATCTGGGTGAAGGCAAACAGGAGTTTTCCACATGATTTCTGCAACTAATTTGCTAGTTAGAAGTTATCACCCACCCACCCCAAATATTTAACTATATTAGTACAAGCACTGCTGTTATCAAACAGGAAATGATGCCGAATGCAGATAAGTATAATGGCTTATAATCTCATGATCAAGGACTTGGTATTTTGGTTTCCAAACTTTTTTGAACTCCAAAAATAGTGTTGAAAAGTACATTTTAAGATGCCATGTGATAAAAAGAGAAAACAGTCCTGCGTGGATATACATATACATATCTGTTTCCCTTTGCTTTTGAAAAGCCTCACTCAAGAAAATATTATTAAATAATTGAATGGTAAGGTAAAAAAAAAAAAGGCTTCTTTCTCTTCCTCTCTCTGAAATCCTCCAGTTTGGGCTTCATACTTTGGCCCTTCCCCCCACAGTGTATCAAATAACTAACCTCCCCTCCTTCACTTTCCAAGCTGACAGTTTTCTTCAGTGCCTTTTGGGGCCTTTCAAAACAAATTGCAGAGCCAGGGTCTGGGTTAATATTCAGAACTCTGCTAGGTCTTCCCCTACTGTTGGATTGGCATGACAATGGAAACCACGGGCCACAGAAGGAGACCCACAAAGGAAGACAAGTTTTTAATGCTACAGCCATCTGCCAGTTCTCCTCGGGATCTTTTCAAGAACTGAGGGAAGCTAAAGCAGGGGCTGAGAAGGGGGTCGGGTCTGCAGGGGAGGGCAGAAAAATCACTCACAGGAAAAGCAATTGCAATATGAAAAGAACCAAAGAAGGTCTGGAGCCTGGATGGCTGAATGAATGGGATCCCAGGGCCCCTCCTCCTGAGCTCTAAATAGACCCACCGCACCCTCTCGATGGGGCTTTTGTCGGTTGCCAAGCATTTTAAATGTTATAGTCAGAATATGTTATTAAGGGAGGATTTAATATACACAAACCACAAAAAAACATACTCCAGAGGGGTCTTCTGATTACCCACATGGAAAGCCCAAGCCACCTGCCTTTGCAAAGATTACGCTGGGTTTTCTTTCTTTAGGGAGCAAAACGTCCTAAATACAGTAGTTTAGCAATAATAAAGCATTTCTATACCAACTCTAAATCCCCCCTTCTCCCAGAGACTTGCAACTTTTTAAGACCACCAACTATGAAAATCTATTTCAATGCATTAAAACAAGATACTTTCATGCCCTCACAGGATTATACTTTTTTTAAAAAAATTTGGAGCCTTAAATAAATTTCTCCAACATTTTTCCGAGAAGGAAAATTCTACTCAAACCCCTGAAACCATGCTTCCTCAGAAGACTAACGCACTAAACGTACAGCAGTTCACAACCTGGCTGGCTGCAAGCTCCCTTGGGCATCTATCTTATCTCTTTCCGAATTCTCAATTTCCTGAAGGCAAACCACAGTTTTTATTCCCCTCAGCCGCTCCTAAAACATTATTAATCCCTGAATGGGATCAGTAATCTTCGAGGAACTTTAGGTAACATTCTCTCAAGTCTGAATACAACCTTGCAGGAAATCTAGGTAGAATTTGTAGTTGGAAACAGAAGTCGACACTGGCTGGGTTGTTTTGTGGGTTCTCAACGGTGTGTTTGAGCAGGTTTTTAAAATTCCCCCATTTCAAAAATTCAAATTAAAGGTTACCTAGTAATTTCTCTTTGGGTCAGATTTAGTCACTCTTCACTCTTCCATCTTGAGGATTTATAAGATGGCTTCAAAGAAACCTTCACAGATGCAGCTTTTATTATATTAAGTCTGGTGCCTTCTTAAAAACTCACATTGCAAAGTTGTAACGTTCGTTTTGTAATGTTGAAAGAGTATCTTTTAAAGCTGCACTGCCTTGGAAACGCGTGTGGGAGGATGCAAAGCGCACAGAATTAAATTCCAGGTTGACGAGGCACAAGTCAGATGACAGGACTGGCTCTAAGAGGGCAGTGGCAGCCCAGGGATGCGGCTGGAGTAACCCCAGGTCCTGGGGCAGACGCTGGCCTCCCTGGTGCCGGCAACGAGTGACTGCCCTGCCACGGGGCACCCACACACCCGCCGGCCCCGGGCCTTGAACTCTGCTCCCTGACTGTCAGCGGCCCATGATTGAGTTGCAACCCTGTGGGCCACCCCCCACACACACTGGGGGCCCTGCTGCAGGAAGTGGCCCCACTGGGGCCAGGAGGCTGACCTCTCGCTGTGAGCCGGCTGTAGACCTGCGAGTTGACTTCCTTGTCTCGCACGTAGCATCGGATCTCCTCCACCGCCTCTCGGATGATGGTGACAGCCAGCACGAAGCCCTGCACAGAGACAGAGAGAGGGTGAGCCCTGGTGGAAGCCACCTTCCTCTCCTGGGGCCGGACCTGCTAATTATTCCAAGGGCAGAAACCCCAGCAAACCCACTTCTCTGAATCTCATGCACCGGAAAAACTCTCACTGACACACATGTGTACAGGGATGTCCGCAGTCACCACCACCACAGGGTTCCTAAGAGTGAAAAACACAGAAACCCCAGGACCGTCCGGCCACAGGTGAGGGCTGAGTGATGGTGACCTCTGACGTCTGCATCTCACTCGCCACGTGCCGGGTGCCATTCGAAGTGCTTTCCACCCCTTAGTGCAGTTCGTGGCTGAGATCACCACACTACCCGTGAAGAAACTGAGACACACAGAGGTTGAATAATCTTGCTCCTACGTGATATCGGAGGGAATCTAGTTCCAGAGTCTTAACCGCCACAACGTTCTGCCTCTGGAGAAACCTGGGTAGGTGGAACCAGAAAGATGGTCCACCAGGGCCCAAAGTGAAATGCATCCCTGTTTGTATTGACCTGTCAGTAGGGAAATTAACTTTCCGGAACATAACAATGTAACACTGTTCAAATTAACACCAACAAAGATTCTCCTATACTGCTAAAGATTTTCCACTGTCCTCCACTACTGGTTAGATTCCTCTGCAAGGTAGGGGGCTAAGATGGGATGGAGACTTCAGTCTTTCCTGTAATGTTTTAAACTTCTATAAAGAAAACATATTAAAGTATTAATTGCGTAAGTACACACTCATAAAAAGAAAATTTTAAACTGCCCTACCTTCCCAAGTCAGATACGCCAACTCATAAAAACCTGGTACAGAGGTTATACTCACAGGTATGTGAGTCACCCGTATCTAGAATCTATTTTCATCTAGATTTTTCCTCTTGTATCAAGAAAGGCAAGAACCGTCATTCATTTTTTCTTACAAAATACACTTGTCACCCCTCCTTTTAAAGTTTTTTTTTTTTTTTAATGCAGAGAGCACAATCGCCCCAAGGTTAGCAGTAGTGAATTCTTTGAGGCTTTCATCTTCATACTGTTTATCCCATGCAATATATTAAGTTAGATTCAAAGGACTTCAAATCTCTTATGTAAATTTAGCCAGAGATGTGCTGCTCTGTGAAACTCCTCCAAAGGCCCACACATCTTTACAATCAAAGGATTACTCCTGTTTCCACTCAGATGTAAAGTACACACTGAAGCCAAAGCAAAACTGGTACATTTCAGAAAAAAAAAACAAAACGCATAACCAGACCACATACAGAGGTGAGAGAAAACCCATTCTGGAAAAGCACGGCCGGTTTGCAGAATCCCCACCCCCTCCCCCAGGCTGCTGTTTTGTTCTGGGCCATAACCCACGTTTTTTGTTGTTTGTTTTTTCAAATGTTCCAGTTTCTATTTCTCTCTGCATGGGCCTGGCTAAATCCCATTGATGTTAATGGAAAGTGTGTGCTCACTACAAAGACAGGAGGCGCTAACCTCCCCGCTACAAATAAATACCCCCTCATAAGTCACCGTATCTATGACCCCCGAACACACACACACACACACACACACACACACACACACACACACGCACACACATGCACACACAGTCCTCATCAATCCCAGGGGACGTGCCACATCTTAAGCTAGAAACTGCTTTACAAAGAGCTGCACATGTAGTCCAGAAATAAATTCCACCCGTCCAACTTTGGAGGTCCTTAAGAGCCACAGATACTGAGAAAGAGGCTTGAATGCGAGTGGGGGGTTTTCTGAGCTTGTAAGGAAATCAGAGGTGATGACGGTGAACAGACATGAAATTCTGAAGGTGCTAAGACTCTTCTATAAAGTTGTATGTCAAAAATAGATTTACTAAAGCAAAATTCTGAAGGAAATCAGAAAAGCCGTTCCCTCTGGCTGGGGAGGGGGCTGACTGGAGAGGGGCAAGAGGGGACTCCCGGGGTGATGGAATGGTCCTGACCAAGGTGGTGTTGACATGGGTGTTGACAAATGTCAACACACAGTGAACTGAAAACTTAGTATCTGTGCATTTTATGGCATGTAGATCGCATCTTAATAACAACAAAAGAAATCTAGGTTATGTGGTCTTCGTACAATTTTATGGATTATTTCAGCAGTCACCTGAGGAATTTCTCCCTCTAACATATTACTATCAAGAAAAAAGTTACCAAAACCTAAAACGTAATCCACACAATGAACAATGGCACTAGTACCAGAATTTTTTAATTAAAATGAGAACATTTCCCGAGAATGCTCTATGTGTCAGGAGCTATTTGAAGCATTTTACTTGCTGTACTTCACTGAACCTCCCAACAAGCCAAGGGAGTAGACATGATCGCCCCTATTTTATAGGTGAGGAAACTGAGGCTCAGAAAAGCTTGTTCCAATTACACAGCTTCTCAGAGAAGTTGCAGCAAGGGCTCAACCATCTGGCCACCCCGCCCGCATTTTGAACCACTGAGTTCACGGCTGGGTTTGAAATGAGAGGACTCTCAGGGTGGTTGGAGACATTTCAAAATGTACTTTAGCCAAGAACGGGAAATTGATTCTCTACATAAAAATCTAGGGGATTTAGGGGAAGTCAGCTACAGTCTCCTAGAAACAGATGCTACCTAATTTGTCTGACCCCAAACTCCCTTCTCGGCAGCCCCTGGAAAGAGAGGAAGAACTTGTACAAGACAAGCATCTCCTCCTGTCTCTGAACCATCACAGAAAACTTCGGCTATAAAAGGGGTCACAAGCTAGTGAGAAACCTCAGGACTGGGACGTCCCTGGTGGCGCAGTGGTTAAGACTCTGCGCTCTCGATGCAGGGGGCCCAGTTTCAATCCCCGGTCGGGGAACTAGATCCCACACGTGTGCCACACTAAGAGTTCACATTCCACAACCAAGGATCCCATGTGCTGCAACTTAGAGGCTGGCAAGCTGCAACTAAGGAGACTGCCTGCCACAACTAAGACCCAGCACAACTAAATAAATAAATAAATAACCTCAGGACTGCCAGAGGCTGCTAGTAACCCACCTGTCTTCTCTCTACAGCCAGAGTCCCAGGGAAACCAGGTGATTCAGCTGCTTACGTTGAAAGTCAGGCCTTCTGGCTTCTCCCGGAAATTCTGAGCGTCATTTCAGAGAGGAGACATGGGCTAGGACTGGGGTCGGGCCCTCTTTTAGAAGGGTGGCAGCCCTCCAGGTCATCCCGACCCCCACGGTTCACCTCATTGCATTTCCTGAGACCCTGGAGTCAGCATCACCGGTGCTAATGTACAGAATACATACTAGGAACAGAAAAGGGTATAGTACCTAACAACAAGTTGCGTTCCACATTTTGATTCGCGGTCACCAGCCCCAAGAACCAATGTGGTCTCCCCCTGCGGAGGGAGCAACTCTATTCTGAATGGTTTCAAACACCCTGAGTGCACGTCTGATCTATGTAGTTTCCTATACCTTTCCAACTTCCGTAGAGGCACACGGAGGTGACTTAAGACAGAGACCTCTGCACATAAAGATAAAAAACACTTAAAAGAATAAAAGGCGGGCTTCCCTCGTGGCGCAGTGCTTGGGAGCCCGCGTGCCGATGCAGGGGACACGGGTCTGTGCCCCGGTCTGGGAGGATCCCACATGCCGCGGAGCGGCTGGGCCCGTGAGCCATGGCCGCTGAGCCTGCACGTCCGGAGCCTGTGCTCCGCAGCGGGAGAGGCCGCCGCGGCAGTAAGAGGCCCGCGTACCGCCAAAAAAAAAAAAAAAAAAAAGAATAAAAGGCAACCCCCAGCTCCAAAGATAAACACTAACTTCGGTGAAGAACCTTCCAGACCTCCATGTATTTACATGTACAAGTGTGCAAAAATACTTCTTGTGGGGGAGAGGGTCATAAAAATGGGAGTATGCTGTCCATGTTATCCTGAAACTTACTTTTTTCATGCAAAGAAAAAGATGAGTCACACCGTGTCGTGTCGACATCACTGGAGTGACTTCGTCATTCCTGACTCCAGGGCAGCATCCCATAGTTTTGCTGGACCAGCGTTCAGGTAACCACCGATGGACATCTGTTTGCTTCCAGTGTCTGAGTAACATACGCTATGCTGCAAAGAATACCCTCGTACACACACCCCACACACACCCCAAAGCCTTTTCTGATATTCCAAAGCCCAGTCCTTAGAAAAAGAAAATGAGTGTCCGTCTCTGTGGGGCTTCACATCCTCTCCACACCGTAGCATGATCTCAAGCAAGCTCCTTATTCTCCTTTGCCCCATGTTCTTGTTTCTCGAGTGAAGCATCTTTTTTCTCTACCAGTCTGTTTTGCCTCCAGTCCATGGGAATCTCCAATAACCACTGTGGAAGAATTCGACAGAGCTGATCTCATTTCCAACCCCACTATTTCTCCTGCATAATTCCGTCTTCTCTGAGTCATACACATGACTCTTGGTTAACAGAATGAAAAATTTATGCCAAAGATGGCCAAAGTTCCCTCCCCAACACACATGCCAACGCCAACGTGAACAAGGTTGTAGGGGTGCTAGTAGGTGTGCACCCCAAAAATCATTCGGACGATGGGTTTCTATGACAGGCTGGGCAGATGAATACCTCGAGGGGAAGAGCACAGACCAGATATCATGCTTGAGATGGTAAAGGCAGGGAGAGGGGGAGACACACAGCTGCCTTCTCGAACACCTTGGGATCCAATTGCATTTACCTAATACATACTTTACTATAATGTAAGTTAAAGTGTATGTAAAACAGGCACGTGTAAGAAGAGACTGAAAGGAAACAGACCAGAAACATAGATGGGGCATCTCAGGAGGTGGCTGCACAGGTAGGGATTTTTGCTGTGCTGCTTCTCCTTCAAATTTTTCTCCAAAAATAATGAGTCCCGGGCGACTTCCCTGGTGGTCCAGTGGTTAAGAATCCGCCCTTCCAATGCAGGGGACATGGTTTCAATCTCTGGTTGGGGAACTAAGATCCCACATGCCGCGGGGCAACTAAGCCCTCGTGCTGCAACTACTGAGGCCGTGCACTCTGCGGCCTGCGCCACAACCAGAGGGAAGCCCACACGCCGCAACTAGAGAAGCCCGCATGCCGCAATGAAGATCCCGCACGCTGCAAATAAGACCCAATGCAGCCAAATAAATAAATATTAAAAAAAAAAAAAAAGAATGAGTCCCTTTGTAGAGTCCCTTCGTAGTTGATAAAGGAAAAGAAAAATGAACAGAGGGCGTTTTGCAGGCAATAAAGCAGCAAGATCTGGGGTCTGGGGAGAACCCAACAGACAAGATTTGAGAGGTGGGATCTGGTCATCCCACACTCCCAGTCGAGGGTTCCTGAGCCCAGAAGGCACGAATATGAGGTACCAAGGAAACCCGTACAGCCTCAAGCAGAGCAGAGACTGCAAACCGGCAGCCTGCGGACAGACCACAAGAGAAGGAAGGGGTGTGCTCACTCCACACAGTGCTTTAACAATTTGTAAATAAGTTAGCAACGTTTGAAAATCAAGGGAAAGAGATGCTGGAAATTAGAAAAAAATGATTCAGCACTGTGTATATCTTGTAACCTTTTTTCTAAAAAGGAGCGTTGGGGAGCAGGGAAAAGACAAGATTTTTAAATTTAATGTTGTATGTCAATTATACTTCAATTTTCAAAAATTATGGTAAACGGCAGAAGCCAGTCCAGAAAAAACTTATTCATTGTTTGTAAACTTTGGAAGAAGGAAAAAGAAATGAATGACAGTGTTTTGGGGGTGGAACTGGATAAAAGGGAGATTTTTCATGAGGTACCTTTTCACACGTTTCCTGAGTCGTGTGACTGTATTACCTTTCAAATAACTATACTTTTAAAACGTAATCAGTAAAACACAGGGTGATAGATGATACTTTATACACATTGCAGACTAACTTTTCTTAAATAACTGACTTACAGTTTGACTTTATATAGGTATGTAGCAAACTGCTGTGGAACTAAAAAACTAAATAAAATTCGGGTCCTTCCGGTAAAACTCTGAAGTTTCTACCTCTTGGGCAACTCTGGGTCCATGTTTACAGCTGATGGAACAAAGCAGCATCTTCTGCTTTGAGATGGGACACGAGCACCCCCGCCCCCCGGCTTCTACCAGCCTGGCCTCTGAGTTAGTGACACTCACTGTGTAAAAGCACACACCCTGATGCAGACGGAAATGTCTGTTATCCCAACATCCTACCTCGCCCACAAATGACTCAGAGCAGAAAAGAACGATTCCCGCATCCCAAAAGCACCTCCACCGCCTGTGTGGAAGAAATAAACCCCCCTCCTCTTCCCAGGGCTGGAACTGCTGACACGACCTGTTTGATTAACGTACCACCAACGGCGTGTGGACCCCGCTCCCTGGGCCCCTGGCATCCACTTCCTCTGCTCCCTAAGTGCCTGTGCACCAAATCCTTACCGTCCAAAAGAACGTGTGTTTTTGTTTCCTTAAGGAGGAAACACCTTTTCTACTTTAACAATCTTCTCCCAATGAAAAATTTAACAAGATTTGTGAACAGAGAATCCGAGTGTTCCTTCCGAGCCCTGCGTAATGAAAATTAATATTTCATCATGTCTCTGGAGGAAAGGAAATGTCAGTTTCACCCTCTCTGTGCCCCAGACGCGCTGGGCTTCTTTCTGTTCTTCCAATACTCTAAGCGTGTGCTGAATGCAGGGCCTTTGCACTGCTGCTCCCTGAACCTGGGATCCTCCCACCCTCCTACTTTTCTTCCCATCACCTCCTCAAGAGGCCTTTCCCGGCCACCCTGGCTAAGACCGCCCCTCCACATCTCCCACCTTCATCCGCTCAACAAATACTAACTGTGCCTGGGATGCCCCATTTGCCCTACGACCTTCTACTACCTTCACAGCAGTTTCACAACTTGAAACAATTACGCTCAACTGTTTTACTGTCTGTCCCCGCTGAAAGTCAACTCCGCGAGGGCAGGAATTTTTCTACGTTTCAGTCACTGCTACTGCTGCATCTCCAGCGCCCAGCACCGTGGCTGGCACACAGCAGGTGCTCAATAGCCATTTCCAAAAAGGCAGGAAGAAAGAAAAGGCGGCACAAGAAGGATGGAGGGGCGTCGGGTCTGTCACCCTCCATACACACTGAAGCACAGAATCTGTTCCCCTGTCAACCCTGCACGCTGAAAGAGTCTACATAATAAACAGAAAACGATTCAAAGAGCACAATGCACAGAGTCGGAGGCTTTGCCTTGCTCATGACCGCTGTGTACTAGAGCCTAGAACCGAGTGATTCACGATAGGCATGGAAAAAATATTTGCTGAAACAAGGAAAGGCTGAGCAGCTGACAGACAGAAGGAATGAGTAGCACAGGCATCACTACGGTTGACCCCGGTAGTGGGAGAAACGGTGCCTCACCATGAAAACCTCAGGGGTTCCCAACGTGTTGGCCTGAGGGTGTCCTCTCCCTTGAAAGGCCGAGTCCCATTCCAGGTGCCTGGAGGACAAAGAACCTGTGCTGCCCAACCTCTGATGTTACTGAACGGACGACCCGACTGACTCACCAGGGGAACCCAGTAGGTGTACAGTGCTCCCAGTCGCATTTCGGGGACGAACTGGGAGCAGGCGAGAAGCAGGAAGTAGAGGTTGAAGAAGTATTTGAACTGGTTAAACAGCACCTGGAATGGAGAGAGAGGAGAGAGAAGACACTTCAGGTTGGTCTGATGCAGCTGGGCGGGCTTGGAGGGGGATGAGTGACATTTCAAAACACCCCCCCCCAGAAGAACAAAACTCACATGGTACCTACATATATGGTTTACACACCTCTACACGTTGTATAGGAAAATACACCTGGGTGGCGAAAACATAATTTGTCAAAGTAAAGAAGCAAATGATACACGTGGGAATTATAAACACTAGATTCAAGACAGTGGGGACCTCCGGGCAGGGAGGGTATGCTGGAGGCTTCGGCTATAGTTGTGAGATTTTATTTCTTAAACTTTTTTTTTTTTTTAATTTATGGCTGAGTTGGGTCTTCGTTGCTGTGCACGGGCTTTCTCTAGTTGCAGTGCACGGGCTTTCTCTAGTTGCAGTGCATGGGCTTCTCACTGCCGTGGGTTCTCTTGTTGCGAAGCACGGGCTCTAGAGCGCAGGCTCAGTAGTTGTGGTACACCAGGCTTAGTTGCTCCGCGGCATGTGGGATCTTCCTGGACCAGGGATCGAACCCGTATCCCCTTCACTGGCAGGCGGATTCTTAACCACTGCGCCACCAGGAAAGTCGGAAACTTTTTTTTTTCCTATTTTTTGGCCACGTGGAGCAGCACGTGGGATCTCAGCTCCCCAACCAGGGATTGAACCCACGATTGATCCCTGAGGTGGAAGTGCAACGTCTTAACCAGTGGACCGCCAGGGAAGTCCCTTCTTAAACTATTTTGTAAGTACAGGAAAGGCCACTCAAAATGTTGTTGAAGAGGTTTTAGTGGGAAATGCTTATGCTGTAAGGCTGAATCAAACGAGTGAGATAAGTGGATATCTCCATGGTATCATCTCAACGTCATACAATATCTACAGCAGAATTTCATCCCATGTGGCAGGAGGGTTCTGGCAGAGTTTCAACTGCCCCCACGTGCCCTGGAAGTGACACTGATCCCCCTGACTCGTTTTGGGCAATGAACAGAAATCACGTGTCCCTTCGGAGCACCGTCCGGCCCCTCGCTCTTGCCCTGCCATGGAGACGTGGGTGCCCACGTATTCCAGATAATGTAGCTGTGAGATGGAGGAGAATGGCCTGATCTGCCTCAGAATTTCCATGAATGAGAAATAAACTTTCACTTGACTTAAGATACTGAGCTCGTGACTTCCCTGGTGGCGCAGTGGTTAAGAATCTGCCTACCAATGCAGCAGACACGGGTTTGAGCCCTGGTCTGGGAAGATCCCACATGCCGCGGAGCAACTAAGCCCATGTGCCACAACTACTGAGCCCACGTACCACAACTACTGAAGCCCACGCACCTAGAGCCCGTACTCCGCAAAGAGAGAAGTCACCGCAATGAGAAGCCCACACACCACAACGAAGAACAGCCCCTACTCGCCACAACTAGAGAAAGCCTGCGTGCAGCAATGAAGACCCAACGCAGCCAAAAATTAATTAATTAATTTTAAAAAAAGATACTGAGCTTTAGGGGGCTGGGGGAGGGGAGTAAGCCAGGCAGCAATAAATGTACTCAAAACCACCCTTAAAGGGCTTCCCTGGTGGCACAGTGGTTGGGAGTCTGCCTGCCGATGCAGGGGACACGGGTTCGTGCCCCGGTCCGGGAAGATCCCACATGCCGCGGAGCGGCTGGGCCCGTGAGCCATGGCCGCTGAGCCTGCGCGTCCGGAGCCTGTGCTCTGCAACGGGAGAGGCCACAGCAATGAGAGGCCCGCGTACCGCAAAAAAAAAAAAATCACCCTTAAAAAAACATTCAGGTTGACCTTAAGCTACAGTGTAAGGTATCTGCATTTCCATGTTCTCCCTCAATAAATCAAACAGTGATTTTTTTTTCTTCCAGCTTTGGAACTGATTGCTGCTGCTGCTTCTGAAGTCAGTCAGTGTATTCTGGAGGCCACACTAGATAAAAACAGATGTTTAACTTAAAGGTGTTTTACGGGCAAGGTTTTCAGAGTACTTGTCCATGAATTTAACAAACAAAAGGGATGAATGCAGAGTAAAATACTACGCAAAACATTAGCAAACAGGCTTCCCTGGTGGTGCAGTGGTTGAGAGTCCGCCTGCCAATGCAGGGGACACGGGTTCGAGCCCTGGTCCGGGAAGATCCCACATGTCGCAGAGCAACTAAGCCCGTGTGCCACAACTACTGAGCCTGCGCCCTAGAGCCTGCACTCTAGAGCCTGTGAGCCACAACTACTGAAGCCCGCGCGCCTAGAGCCTGTGTGCTCTGCAATGAGAAGCCACTACAGTGAGGAGCCCGTGCACCGCAAGGAAGACTCGCCCCTGGTCGCCGCAACTAGAGAAAGCCCATATGCAGCAACAAAGACCCAACGCAGCCAAAAATAAATTAAAAAAAAAAAAAAATGTTCGCAAACATGTTAATAGAAAGTCTCTCTGGATGATAGTGTTAAAATTTACCTTTAAAAAAAAGTTCTCAAAATAAATAAATAAATAAATAAAAATTTAAAAAAGTTCTCTACACTTTTATCTCCCAACTTTCCTGTTCCAAATATGTATTTCATGATAATGAGGGGTGGGGGGGAATGTAAGCGCTGATTTTTTTTTTTTAATAAATTTATTTATTTATTTATTTTCGGCTGCGTTTGTTGCTGTGCGCAGGCTTTCTCTACTTGTGGTGAGCGGGGGCTACTCTTCGTTGCGGTGTGCGGGCTTCTCATTGTGGTGGCTTCTCTTGTTGCGGAGCACGGGCTCTAGGTGCGCGGGCTTCAGTAGTTGTGGCTCACAGGCTCTAGCACGCAGGCTCAGTAGCTGCGGCACACGGGCTTAGTTGCTCCGCGGCATGTGGGATCTTCCCGGACCAGGGCTCGAACCCATGTCCCCTGCATTGGCAGGTGGACTCTCAACCACTGCGCCTCCAGGGAAGTCCCCTCCTGATTTTCTTTTTTTTTGGAACAAAGCTACGTCCTCAAAATATCTTTTTCACTCTTAGGCCCAACACACCAAATAAATGTGAAGTTATTCTAACCAATCAAGTGGAGTCTCACAGCCTTGCAGACAGAAGGCAGCCCCCTTCCAGGTGCTCAGGACCAGGGAAGATGAATGGCCAGTGGCTGAGGTGACATGGAAAAGACGGGGTGTTCACAAAATCTGCCACAGGGACTTCAGTCTGCTAAGACTGGTACCACTGCATACATCTGGTGTAGGAAGAAGAAAACGATGTTGCCCCTGCCCGTACATACCCCAGGCAAAAAGGTGAAGAAGTTGTACTTCTGATTGTTGATGACATTTCGAGGGTATCTCTGGTCCCTCTTCTCGGGGTGCCCCAACCAGACCGTGCGGGGCCTGGGCTCCCCTGCACCACAGCATCTCAGCCACTCGCAGCACCTGTGGGAAAGACACGCCCACACCGTCAAGGCCACGCCCACACCCATCCACTCTTCCCAGAATGTCTTTCTCTAAAGCATCTTCACTGAGTCAGAACCACAGCCCCATCTGAGGCTTCATCCTTCAATGAGAGGGGAAAACAAAGCTGAGGCATCTAAGAAGCTGTGGTCCAAATCAAAGATGCTTTGTCCCCAAGCCCAAATTATTTCAAAAAGTAGGATTCGTTTTTAAAATAAGATTTAAGTTAAAAAAGTAAATACAGAGCAACAAGTACTGTTATCACTTTGACATTCTGCAGGTGAGAGAGGAAAGCTCAGGACAGCTGAATAAAGCACCCGAGTTTACCAAGATGTGAGAAACAGCTGAGTCTGGCCTTGAACCAGGTCCATCTTATTCTGAAACCCAGTGTCTTCGCGCCCCACATGCTATCAAGGGTGCTGGTCACACCAAGATTACTATACAAAAAGAGAAGGGACAGAATCTCCTTCCACACTCGGCTCCACGTTTTAGCAACATGCTGGAGGAACACGCCAGCAAGATGATGACTCGGCGCCCCGCATAACCTGAAGACAGGCCAGCGTACCAGCTGTAGGCAAACTGACTCCCAGGGCCGCCCCCAGAGGGCAGCTCACCAGGCACGCCTGCCCTCAGGTCGCCTGTGTGAAGCCAGGGACACCTGCCCGGCTCTGGCAAAACTCAGCTGCTCTGAGACACACATGCCCACCCTCACTCGTGCCAAAAAAAGGCAGCCCATCCTTCAGGAGCGGCTGTAAACAGGCATTTTGAGAATTACGAGCATTCGTTAAGGGTCTTTCATGGAAAGACCCCAGGCTGAACTGTTCACCTCCCCACCCACCCCCACAGGCTGGGAGGAAGGAACCCCAGCCCTACCAGCCCCTTGAGATGCTGCCAGCTGAAGGCAACCCATCCAGACGTGGCCATGATGACTTACATAGTCACTTGTCACCTGCGGACCCACCGTCTCCCCCTCCTCCTACGGGCCAGGCAGGCCCTGCCCAGGGACTGGGGTGCAGAGCTGAGCACACACAGTCCCTGGGCATCGGGACTCTAAAGATTAGCAAGCCAGCAAGTTGTTGCCTGCTCAGATGCTCAAAATTTCCATGATGAAACACGATGCTCTTTCTTAAATATAGCATCCTGGTTCCCGTAAACTAGTGCTAGGGTTGGGGTGGGGAGGATGGTGGTAGCTCTCATGAGGATGGGTGTCACTTCTAATAACTCATTCGTGTTGGCGAGAGACACATACAGAAACCTTGAGGTGTCCAGCCCCATTCCTGCTCTTGGGTGTGTGTCACCCAAGCCGGCCATCCGTGGACGCAAAGCACTGAATGAGGGAGGGAGGGAGGATGCATTTGACGGAAGCACACCCTTCAACCTGCAGATACCTACCCATGGTCACTGACTTTTCTGTGAACCAGCCAGTCTCTCCCCATCCTATAATAATCCTGTAATGACGACTCCCAGAGCTGAGTGTTTCTAATGAAAGCTGAAGAATGAATTTAAGAGAATGACATACTGTCAGGCTGTTTATGAGTTTTGTCTGTTTTGTCCTAGCAGAAGGTTGCTCACAGCAAGCTACCAAGTTAAACGCTCCGTGACTTAACCGGCAGGCGTGCATGTGCGCAGGGGGCAGGTCATTCAGGGCAGCCCGCACGTGGTAGCAAAGCCTGGAACCGTACCTAACCGGTCATCAGAGGGCGGCTGGTCAAATAAGCAGGGAACGTCCATACGATGGCATGCTCAACAGTCTTTGAAGAGGGAGATAGAGCTGTATGCGCTGAATAGCCCCATTTGCAAGATACGCTAAATCAGGAAGGAGCTGCAAGGTGTGTCCAGGATGCCATTCCTTGCATGAAAGCAAGAGGATACCGTGCAGACTATGCCTGCCAATGCAGAAAACCTCCACGACAGCTGACGCCACCGGTTTCCTTTGGGAAGGAGGGAGTAGGGGCGCCTTCTCCTACTTACTCTTCCATCACATTGTACATCTATTACCTATGGGACTAAATGTGCATTTTTTTTTTTTAGCTAAATCCATAATAGTAAGCATTTATTAAGTGCTCATCTGGTCCAACTATGATTCCAGTTCCTGTGGGGACCTAACTTTGGAACGGGATCCTTTCCTTCTACTTCCTCACAATCTCATTGCAACAAAGGGTAGTAAGCATTTGGCACAGGGTAGAATAAGGACTTTGTGTCACCTGAGCCCAGGGTAACTAGCCCCAAGCTGATCTCATTTAATCACCTTGATTGTCACCTTGTTTATTCACTTTCTACCTGCACTGGATATAAGCTGCACACTTTCAATGACTTTTAGGTCAACAGTATTAACTGAGAATCTAAGAAGAAGAAGAAGAAGACAAGGGATCATTGCTCCCTTTGTGTCACACGTTCGTTCACCTAGAATGTCCTGTGCACTCACGGGACGCAGGTCCTCACCCAGGGCATTCAACAGTGAGCAGGACAGACGAGGTCCTCCTCCCACAGGGAGCAAGAGAGACAGTAAACAGCTCTCTAAAATAAGATAAGGCACGGGATAAGAGGAGGGGGGAAGGTGTGTGGCTCCGGGACACTGGGTGGTCAGGAAGGCTGGGGTGACAGGTGAGCTGAGTGACAAGAAGAAACATCCATGCAACCAGGCAAGGAAGTGCCATCTAGGCAGATCAGAACCGCAAGGGCAAAGATCCAGAGGTAGGAAGCAGCCTGACACACATCTGCAGGGAAAGAAGACTAGTGTGGCTGGAATGCAACGAACACAGGGGAGAGGGTAAAAGATGAGGTCGGAGGAGGAGGAGGGGGCAGACAACACAGGGCCTTGTCACCAGGGCAAGGAGTCTGGATTTTACTCCATCCACAGTGGGGATCACTGAAGGGTTACAAGCACAGGGTGGCATGATCTGATTTAATTTTTTTTTTTTTTTTTTTGGCCACGTCTCACGGTTTGCAGGATCTTAGTTCCCCAATCAGGGATCAAACCCATGCCCCTGCAGTGGAAGCACAGAGACCTAACCACTGGACGGCCAGGGAATTCCCGAGTTACATTTTTTTAAAGGTCCTTCTGGCTTCTGAGCAGAGAAGACGCTGCCGTGGGCAAAAGGAGAAACAGGTAACAGGTGTGAGGCTTCTTTGGGGGATGCTGAAGTGTTCTAACATTGTGGTGATGTCTGCACAACTCAGTGAATATACTAAAAATTGCTGAATTATATACTTTAAAGAGGCGAACTGCAGGGCATGTGAACTGTATCTTAATCAAGCTGTACATTAACCAAAAAAATTGGAAACAGAAGGATCATTTAGAAAGCTGTTGCCGTCATCCAGGCAAGCAAAGACTAGGGTGGTGGCAGTGAGGGGTGATGAGAAAAATAGATTCTCAAAATGTCACGGATGTAGAAGTGTAGTCTCTTTAAAAAATAATGTCTTACTTAACGTTCACAACCATCCTACATAGTATGTACTAGCATCATCCCCATTTTCATGATGGATAAACTGAGGCCCAGAGAGGACTCAGTTACCTGCTCAAGATCTACTGCTACACCAGCTCCATCTACTACCGAGTGGTAGAAGCCGACTTTAAGCCCAGGTCTGTCTGATCCAGATCCTGAGCTAAGAGCCTGAGAGTACCCTGCACAGCCATTGACAGCCCCATCAGCACAATTATTTCACAGCTCTATTTTTTTTTTCTAGTCTCTCTTCATTACATAAAATTGGAAAGATCCTTAGGGGCCATAGAGAGTGAGGGCTCTCAGGCTGCTCAAGCCGGAGCTCTTCTGTGTGCACATCAGCTGCCCTGCCCCCCACACTCATTCATTAATCTTCATATCAATGCGTTGGCTCCCAGCTCCCCAGTCACCCTTCAATGCCCGCTCTGGGATGTGGACAGACTCCTTTCTGCCTCTCCTTTACAGTCAGTGAAATGCTAAGCCTTCTCAGTAGAGGGCGCTGGAGGGACACCACTGGAGGAAAAAGCTCACCTGTGGTTTCCAGGCTGTGGCACAGTGGGCGGGTCAGCAGTGCGCTGAGTGAGGCCATCGAATGGTGCCCTGGCCAGCCATGCGCCCAGCACATGCTGTCCCTCGAGGCTTTCGAGCCCCACTGTGGCCCAGGGGTCACCTTACCAGGGCCCTCTCAACATGGACATCCCAGGCCCCAGGCCTCCTCCACACCAGTGCCCTGATTCCCTCACCCTCAGGTTTGTCTCCCAAGGTCCCCCTGTCACTGTGGCCCTTAGTGTCCCACCAGGGACACTGTGAGCTCAGGTGCCCTCACTCCCATTGTACACCCAATGTGTCAACCACCAGCTGTGCCTGCCACCCCATCGGTACCCCTGGGATTGCTTTCTTGCTTGCCCCACCTGCAGACCAGCTCTGGTCCTGCCATCCAGTGGCCTGAACTACACTGTCTCCAACCAGGTCTGCACCCCAGCCTTAGGGAGGGGCCCCCATCCAAGTGTGTCCTACCTCAGATTCAGTCCCCTAGCCTAGGCTACCATACAGTTTTCTTCTATAGCCTACAGTTATAATTTAGTAAGTCCATTTCCCTCCATCTTTCCACCTGATTGAGCCGAGGCCAACCCCACCTCTGAGCTCCAGGCATGACAAGCCCAGGATCCAGGCTTGGCCAAGCAGAGCCCTCAGCATGGTGCTGGGCTCAGAGAAAGGGCCAGTGAGAGGCCTGGCTGGGATTTTTGCTAAAAATTCCAAAAAGACAATGCTCTTCACCCTGGGGTTGTTAAGGTGGCAGAAAACAAGCCTGGAGTCGCAGGAAGCCACCTTGCTCCTGTTTAGGGAGAGTCTGCCTGAAAATGGAGTCACAAGGAGGGTGCAGGGACCACAGGAGGCTCCTGCCCACCTCGGGGGCGAGAGTAGGTCTGTCGGTTCCCTGGGCTTCTCAAGTCTTAGGCACCAGTACATTGGTTTTTGTTTTATTTTACTTTGCTAAAGCCAATGTTAAGTGGGTGCAGTTAACCACCGCCCCAAATCTCCTGTCTGATAGTCCCGTCTGCCACGTGGCTGGGCCGTACTTAATAAGATGCTTTCCTGTTGGTTTGTGTGTCTTCGCGTCTAAGCTTTTAAAGCCTGCAGTCTATCATCCTGACGTCTGCACACTGATCTCTTTAGAGCTGTGATGTCCAACCTGGTAGCTTTACATTTAAGTTACTTAAATAAAAGAGTTAAATTCCTCATTCTCCGCAGCCACATTCTGAGCGCTCCGCGGCCACAGGTGGTCCGTGGCTATGGACTGGACGGCGCGGATGCAGAACATTCCAGCATGGCAGAGGTTCTACTAGACGGTGCTGCTTCAGAGCAGCTCTTTCAAGGCATCTCCTCCCTCCTCGCTCTTGAACAAACCTCAATGCCACAGGAACATCAGCAAGTGGACCCCACAACTGAAGGCAATTTGCCCAAAGAGTTTCCCAAACTTCAGCCCTTTTCACACACACGGGATTTCTACCATATCCAACTAATTCTACTTTCTAACTTCATAAGTTTGCCTCAATTTGCATACCTTAAATCAGCGATTCTCAACAGGGAGAAGGGGGTTAGTTACTGGTATCTAGTAGGTAGAGGAGGCCAAGATTCTGCTAAACATCCTACAAAGCCCGGGACAGCCCCCGCCACAAAGAATGATGCAGCCTCAAATGCCAGTTGTGTCCTGGTTGAGAACTCCTGACCTGGATTTTATTTATCGGTACATAAATGTGTCTTAAAAGGTAACCACTATCATAAATGCAAAACCACTATCACTTGCCATACATAGAAGGTAAACATCAAAATCAACACAATGAGAAGCAAACGTTACTAAATTCCAGATACAGCGGCTCCCAGCCCCCAGCCTGCTGCCTGCTGGCCAGTTTCTTCTGCTATTCAAAAGCGGGCCCTGACAGGGTTAAAAATACTGAAGGAAAACTGAAAAAGGAAGCCTCTCGCTATACACCTCAATGTGATTTAGTTCCTGTCCGTGAATTACTTAGGATCACTGTAGCACCTGGAGCCGTCATCCGCTATTTGGGGAACTACTGTCCTGCAGTAGAAGCCTTGGGCTTGGTGGCAAATTTACAAGTGACGAAGTCCTCCCCCAGCCCCCAGGTCAGTTAAAGCAGAAGAGGCGGCAGCCAGGCTCCCCCGACATCTGGATTTATACCCACGACTCTTTTTTCTTCTGTCAGCTGCCGCCACACACCCGTCTGTCCAGGGGTGGACGTCAGCACCCCGGAGGTCCAAGAGGGGGAGCTGCCTGGAGCTGTGGGGTGGCAGCTGTCACCCTGCTGTCGCTTCTCAACACCAAACTGAGCTGTCACTTTCCCAAATTAACTCCTATCCCACTTTCTAGACAGGCTGGGGAGATGGGCTACAAGATAGAACCCCTGAGTGCGAGAAATTAATGTAGAGGCTGAAAAAGAAGTAACAAGCAAGAGTCTCAGTTTCAGAACAGCAGGACCACGTGGGCTAGAGGAATAAACACCAGCTTTTAAACCAGATGGGCCTGTGCGCAAATCCCAGCCCCGTTCCACACCAGCTGTGAGCCCTTGGACAATTCATCTTCTGTGATCCCCACTTTCCCTATCTGTAAGTTGACAGTAAGACCCGCCTTGCTGAATTACTACGAAGACCAAGGATTTTATATATAAAGGGTGTAAGACAATGCCTAGCACATAGCAGGCATTCAATTAAAAGTAGATCTTATTTCTCTTACGTTATTTTTCCAGATTGAAAAAAGAAAACATGAAAATTCTCTCACCTGAATAGCAACGGCTATTCAACTAGGCTAAGATGTAAGGCTAGAAATAATCTCGTCTACGCTGCTTCCAGCTTACACAATTTAAACAAAAGGAAACCAAAGTGGAGTTCCTTACGACTTGACTCTAAAACAAAGGTTTTGATAGCCAACAGCCTGCCAACCAGATGTGCAGTGTTTTCACACAATCTGGCCAAATGCAAGGAAAACAAATATTAGAGAGGGACACGCCAAGGGAACAATGTTTCTGGACAATGTAACTACTGCAACAAGGAGCTGGCGTCCGAAGAAATGATCATCTCTGCCCTGGTGCCACTCAGCAGGCACTCAGTAAATATTTGCTGAATTGCCTGCATGACGTAGCTACCTTCCCTGAAGCCGGAGTCCAGGAAGCTAGAGTCTCAGTGTTGACGCCGGAAAGATCCAGGAAGAATGTAAAGGAAAATTAAAAGCAACACGGAGAACTCACAGATACAGAGAACAAACTAGAGGGTGCCAGTGAGGAGGGGCGAGACAGGGGAAGGGGATTAAGAGGTGCCAACTACTATGTATAAAATAAGTAAGCTACAAGGATATATTATTGTACAGCACAGGGAATACAGCCAATATTATATAATAACTACAGATGGAGTACAACCTTTAAAAGTTGTGAATCACTCACTAGGTTGTACATTTGAAACTTGTATCATAGGGTACATCAAGTATACCCCAATTTTAAAAAAAGCAATACAGAGAAAATAGTCTGCAGCAGTAGCTCTCAACGGAGGTAGGGGTGAATTTGCCCCTGGGGACACTTGGCAACGTCTAGAGAGATGTTTGGCTGTCGTGACTGCAGGTCCAGGGAAGGGAAGGGCTACTGGCATCTAGTGGGTAGAAGCCAAGGATGCTGCTAAACATCCTACAGTGGACAAGACAGCCCCACACAGAAGATTATCTGGCCCCAAATGCCAACCGTCCCAAGTCTGAGAATGCTGCTCTAGAGCGGGACTGTCCCCGACATTTCTGTGCAGAGGGAGATGTTCTCTAGCTGCACCATCGAACACACCAGCCATTAGCCACACATGGCTGCTGAGCGCTGGAAACATACATTTTAAATTTTAGTTCATTAATTTAATGAATGAAAACAGCCACATGCGGCTAGTGGCTACCACACTGGACAGCAGGTCTAGAAGGACGTAACCCAAACTGTTAAGCACAGATGCCTGGGGGGCAGGTGGGGGGGACTGGAAGGAATGGAAGGGAAGGTATGAAGGGAAACTTCTGCTCTTTGTTCTAGAAACAGGGAAGTGGATAGATTTTTTTTTTTTTTTTTTTAAACCGGGAGAATATAAAATCTAGGATCTGAAAGAATGCAAAGAAGGAAGTAGTTCACTGAAGTCTGAAGTATCTCTGGCCACAGGAATGCTACTGTCTGGAGAAGAAACAAGACTATAGCTGTCCCCCTTATCCACAGGAGATACGGTCCAAGACCCCCCCAGGGGATGCGTGAAACTGAGGATAGCACGGAGTTTTTCCTATACACAAATACCTGTGATAAAGTTTCATTTATGAATTAGGCACAGTAAGAGATTAATAACAATAACCAATAAAACATAACAATTATAACAATATACTGTAATAAAAGTTATGTGAACGTGGTCTCTCTCAAAATACCTTATGTACAAATTTAATGCCCTTTTCATCTTAACTAAAGTACTTATCACACACTGTGGCCATAAGTTTTGCAGTTTGAGGTGCACGAAAACTAGCACGAATTTCTTTTTCCCTCTTCATAATTTCACTGATAGAAGATTCATTCTTGCTGTGGATCTTAGCAACCTCAGCGTACGACTTCTTTTCTCTCCTTTAAGTCGAGAACTTTCACCTTTTCACTTAAAAGAAGCACTTCACAGCTTCCCTTTGACATGTCCGAATTGCCAACATCACTATTTGGGGCCATTATTAAGTAAAATAAGGGTTGTTTGAACACAAGCACTGTGATACTGGGGCAGCTGATCTGATAACGGAGACCCATCTAAGTGACTACCGGCAGGATACGCGGGACACAGGGATGATGAGTCATGTCCAGGGCAGGACTAAGGAAGACACAAGATTTCATCATGCTACTCGGAACAGCGGACAATGTAAAACTTATGAATTGTTTACTTCTGGAATTTTCCATTTCATATTTTCGGGTTCATTACGGGTAACTGAAACCATAGAAAGCGAAAGCTCAGATAAGGTGGGACTACTGTTTACCAATGAAAAAAGCCAAGTCAATGTAGCAACTTCTTCAACCGTAAAGCTCAGATCCTCTGACCTAGCAAGTCTGCCTAGAAGGACACAAATATTGGTACTGGTGACCAACGGGAAATGCACTAGGAGGCCAACAGCAGCAATACAGAGAGAGAGCAAAACCCTGGAAATGACCAAATGCCCATTACGGCAAGACCCCTGTACAATGGACTGTAGTCTGGAAAGAATAAGGGAGAGACACACACACTGGCAGGACAAGATCCAAGTGATAAAACGGAAGGAAAAAAGCAAGCAAAAGATAAGCAATTTACTGTGCTATATTTTAATAAAAATAATATATGTTGATATATGCATGGGAAAAAATACTAGGAAACAAATACACACACACACACACACACAAACTGTTAACTCTGGTTCTCTGGGGTAGGGGGCAGTCACGGATGATGCAATCTGTCGCCTCTCCCTATTTCTCGTGCCTTAAGTCTTCCCCTATTGGTCTCTTTCTGCTCAGAGCACATGACACCTCTCACGTTGCATCCAACCCCACGATTCAATAATTATGAACTCAAATTCACCCCTGTTACCTTTTCATCCCAGGTCCTCACAGTCAAGCCACCGATTGCAGCCAAGGCAGGTGAGCTCCAGAACTCTGCACTTTTAGCTCGTCCCTGGCTGTTTCATTTTTCTCCAACTCCCAACCCCTGTGCAAGACTCATCCACAACAGACTTGCTCAGGCAAGCCCATCACCCAACTTCTACTTATCCGTCAAAACCCAACTCTGTTATTCCCGAAGAGAAGACGAAGCAGCTCTGTTCTCCCTTAGACTTACCCGTTTCTCTCTAGACCAGGACTGGCAAACTCAAATCTACAGAAGCCCAGCAAGTAACAGAAAACAATAAATGAACAAAAATAAACACAGGATCCAGTGGGGTGGGGCACACTGAGGAGACCAGACCTCATGGGAAGGAAGTAGCTGCCCCCAGATCCTACCAGGATACAATTCTACATAAGCCCAGCCCAGCAGACCATCCAATTCTTCAAGACAAAGACAAAACATAAGACTGTGAGATGCAAACACTCAGTTTTTAAATGTTGGCAACTGATTCAATTTTAAAGTACTAGGCAAAACTAAAACCACACTGAGAGATAATTTTTTTACTTAGCACGATGACGAAGATCAAAGAGCCTAACAACACCTTCACTGCTGGGAGGGGCCTAAATCAGTGTTACCTTGAGGGAGGGAAACCTGGCGACAGCTATCAAAATTACAAATGGACATTCATTTTGACCCAACCATTCCCCTTTGAGATATTCCATATGCTCCAAAATGGGTATAAAGACCATTCACCATAACATCTAGTAACAGCAAACTAGAAATAACCTAAACCTCATCTGTAGTAAACTGCTTAAAGTACATCTATTCGATGGAACCCTATTAAGCCACTTTAAAGAAAACATTTAAAGGAATAAAGAAGCTTTTTATGTCCTGATACGGAACAAGCCCAGGGTGTACTGTTAGGTGAAAAAAATAGGTTGTAGTGTGTAAGGTGTACTAACAACTGAATAAAAAAGGGAAACATCCATGCATGTTTGTCTAGATAGGTATAAAATACTTGTACTTTTTTTGGGAGATGGTTAAAGTTTCTCCAGAGCCACACTGAAGAAACTGATGAGTGGTTGCCTGGGGAGGGGCACAGGGTAGGTGAACGGAGCGGGTGGGAGGGAGACTGAGTGTGCAATGTACACACTTCTGTACCTTTTAACACTGAACTGGGACTTCCCTGGTGGCACAGCAGTTAAGAATCTGCCTGTCAATGCAGGGGACACGGGTTCGAGCCGTAGTCCAGGAAGATCCCACATGCCGCGGAGCAACCAAACCCGTGCGCCACAACTACTGAAGCCCGCACGCCTACGGTCCGTGCTCCGCAACAAGAGAAGCCACCGCAATGAGAAGCCCATGCACCGCAACGAAGAGTAGCCCCCGTTCGCCGCAACTAGAGAAAGCCCACGCGCAGCAACAAAGACCCGAACAAATAAATTTATAAGAAAAAAACCAATACTGAACTATGTGACACTGTGATTAAACTTTTTAAATTTAAAACCAAAACCAAAAAAAAACCAAAAAACCCACACTGCTGCCCAAACAGCACACAGCTCTCAGTCTGCAGCCTTAAATCTCAGCCACAAGCTTGTGGGTCAGAGACCAGATACTGCTCGCCTCCCACCCCAGGCCTGGCATACAGCAGGTGCTCGGTCGCTCTGCGTGGATCCCTTCACATGCCCCAGGCACCCAGCGTGCAGGGACCCTACTCACACGTGGACACTTTCACTAGGCCATCTGCTCACGGGTTCTAGAAGAGGTCTGGTGTGGCAGCATCCAGCAGCAGCCCACAGAATGCCAGAGAACTGAACAGAACTGAATGATTACATGGAAGGCAATTCCCCAGATACCAGGACAATAAGCAAGAACAGCTATAAAGCGCTCAGCGTGTGCCGGCTGTCCATGTGAATTACTTCCCTTGATCCTGACCCCCATTCCGTGGGCGCTCTCATCGCCCCCCTTCCACACTGAGAGTCCTGCAGCTGGTGGGGGGCAGAGTCAGCTGTGGGTCCAGCAGGTGGACCCGAGAGCCATCGCTCTTAACCGGCGCCTGAAGACCTCACACTACAGCAGACTCCAAGAGCCACCTCTGAATTGTTCAGACGACCACCTAGGGAGGAACCCAATGACAGAGACACAGCAGGACACACGGAGGGTCCCCAGTGCCACCGCCCAGGCCCGCATGGCTCCTCCCTCCACCCCACTGTCATCCCTGACAACGGCTATCACTGCTACTGTACTTCCCGGGGGCCACACGCTTGGGATCTAAGCACCTGACATGCATCAGCTCATTCAGTCCTCACACCCCGCCCCCCCAGCACTGTCATCACACCCGTTTTCAGAGAGCTGGACTCTCTCGCCCAAGGTCATACAGTCAGTGAGAGGAGGAGACCAACGTGGACAGAGGCATCCGTGCCTGAATCCAGGCTCTCAGCCCCTCAAGGTGCTCGGCAGCCAAGCCAGGCGGCGGGGAGCCAGCCCTCCACCAGGAACCCGCCTCCTAACCGGACTCAGCTCCATCCGCGCTCCCCTGGAGACAGGGGCTGCAGCCCAGCCAAGGCGCTGCCCCACCGGGCGTGGCTCTGGCACCGAGCCCCCGGGAAGGCCATGGGGGATGTTTCCAAGGGCGCCTGTAAGACGCCAGAAGTTACAACACCTGTCGCTTGGGAGGAGTTTACCTCTGGAAACAGGTGGTAGAGGGGCTGAGGGGCTGGTCCGAGGGCAGCTCAGGCGTGGCAGGGCCCTCACAGGGAGCGCTTCACACCTCTCCTAATGATGCTGCTGCAGGGAAACGCGACCCTGGGCTCCAACGACCCCACTACAACCCTCACCCTCCTCTGCAGGGAAGCAGACGTGCCCTTGGCCCTGTTGTCTACACACAGCTTTGTCACGAGAAACTGGATCTAGAAAGCCTTTTATTCGTTCAACAAACATTTACTGTATGCTTGCAGACTCCGTTATCTCTCATAGCCACCAAACACACACCACTGTGAGGTGTTCGGTTCCCCCAGTCCATCCACAGAGCGTTAGCGTTACCACGGAGCAAGCCTGTCCTCAATCGACCACAGGCCCCTACTGCCCTCCGGCTCCACCTGGCTCACACATTAATAAAAAGGAAGCCTGATTTGTGGCCGACAAAGAAAGGAAAGCATGTGTTTTTACTTCTTTCTCTCTCTTTTTTTTGAACTTTCCCAATCTCGGGGGTTTGCGCTAGGCAAAAGGCAAAATTATCCTGACCCTGGAACAAGGGCCATTCTGGCTTTCATGGGGTGTAAAATGGCAGAGCCCTTCCAGAAATTCATTGTCCAAGATGTAGCAAAAATTCATGCATCAAGATAGCCTCTAGGGACTTCCCTGGTGGTCCAGTGGTTAAGACTTTGCACTTCCACTGCAGGCGGTGCGGGTTCCATCCTGGTCAGGGAGCTAAGATCCCACATGCCCCATGGCATGGCGAAAAAAAAAGAAAGAAGAAAGATAGCCTCTGTAGACTAAGTTCTAATTTCTAACAGCAAAAACCAACAAAAATAATGTCACCCAATAGCCATCCGATAAAATTATAGATCAGAAGGAAACATACCTAAATGTTAATAGAAAGTCGGGCTTTAAATTCTAGCTACTGCATCTTTAACCTTTCTCTAAGAGAAATCAGTAGTATTCTTTAACAGAAATTATTACTTTTATACTAGAAAAAATAAAATGCTAGTGTTTAAAAGTCCCATGTGGGGTGCTTCCCTGGTGGCGCAGTGGTAAGAATCCACCCGCCGATGCAGGGGACAGGGGTTCGAGCCCTGGTCTGGGAAGATCCCACATGCCGTGCAGCAACTAAGCCCGTGTGCCACAACTACTGAGCCTGTGCTCTAGAGCCCGCGAGCCACAACTACTGAAGGCCACGAGCCTAGAGCCCGTGCTCCGCAATGAGAAGCCCGTGCACCACAATGAAGCGCTGCAACTAGAGAAAGCCCCCGTGCAGCAGTGAAGACCCAATGCAGCCCAAAAAAAAAAAAAAGTCCCATGTGGGGCCCCAGAGCTGGGGAGGGCTCTGAGTGGGTCAGGTACCTCCAGGGCCACAGCAGCTGTCTCCGGCTTGACTGTACAGGGGCTGTTCTCTAACAAGCCCTGGTCCCCCAGGCCCCTGGTTCCATCACTGGGCACAAAACAGCCCAGTACTGCTCAGGGGATATTAGTGACTGACAAAGGCTCAGCCCCAGTTAATGCAACAGCCTGGAAACACAAGAAATCTCAGTGATGCAGCAGGAAGCAGCTGGGAGGCAGTGAGGACTGAAACGAGAGCATCTCCAGCCAAACAGCAAACATGAGATCACCATAACCCAGGCCTGGGCCTCCCTCAACTTTCCCTTTGTGTGTCTTTGGCCTGCCTCTGCTTTGCAGGGCCAGCGTTCAGAATGAATACATTATATTTATAAAGTGACAATAAGAATCAACTTGTAAAACTACAGGGCCCTGGTTATGTAAATTAAAGGTGTCTCCTCAAAGAAATAATATGTTGCCACTTAAAGTGTCATTTACAGAGCACATCATGATACAAAAAAAGCCTTACATTAAAATGCTGAATGAAAAAAAAAGGCAGGAAATAAAAACACATGTGCTACATGGTTATAATTCATCAAACAATGTACACACGGAAACAAGACAGGAAGAAAACAGCGTATGCTAAAAGGTTTGTGTTAACTGTGGTTGCCTTTGAAGGGAAAGTTACACCAGTAACTCATTCATCAGTTTTCTCTGTTCTCCAATTTTTAATACACATGCACTCACTTTACAATTAAAAGAAAGTAAATTTTATACTTTTTTACTGTTTCCCTTATGATGAAAACTACTCAAGAAGAGGGTGTTTGGTTGTAATGTATGCAGAAATAGAAATATAACGTTGTGCACATGAAACTTACATAATGCTACAACTCAACGTTACCTCAATTAAAAAATATCAAAACTAAGAAATGCAAAAAAAGAAAAAGGAAAGGAAAGAAAGATCAAGCTGCAGAATATACTGGGAGGAATCAAGGTAGAAACAAGGATTTGTGTTAGGACAGAGGCTGCAATCTTTGAGCTAGTGTGAGCTATGGTGCAAAGTTATCATGAGGCAAAATAAAATCAAAGTAAAAATAAAAGGAGAGTACTTGGTCAGAAAGGCAAGGCTGCTGTGATGCGACCATTTTGCCACGTTTAGGTTCAGGGTTACCATGATGTGGCTATCCTGTACGTCTAAAACTTGACTTCAGAGCAAGAAAATGAAGCCTCTCTCAAATAAATTTTTTGTTGTTGTTTTTTTGTTGTTGTTGTTTTGCGGTACGCGAGCCTCTCACTGTTGTGGCCTCTCCCGTTGCGGAGCACAGGCTCCGGATGCGCAGGCTCAGCGGCCATGGCTCACGGGCCCAGCCGCTCCGAGGCATGTGGGATCTTCCCGGACCGGGGCACGAACCCGTGTCCCCTGCATCGGCAGGCGGACTCTCAACCACTGCGCCACCAGGGAAGCCCCAAATAAATATTTTTTTTAAATACATTTCTTGTGATACTGCTACGCTCCCATGAGGAAGGCTAAAGCGAAAAATGACAAATACCAAGTGTGGACGAGGATGTGGAGCATCTGGCACTTTCCCGGGTGGAGAAGCACAAATTCGTACAATTTGGAAAACTATCAATTTCTACTAAAGCTAAACACAAATATCCCCAAGGGCCCAACAAAGCCACATAATACATGTCCTCAAGATAAGCTCAGGGAGGTCCACAGCAGCACCATTCATGAGCCCTCAAGCTGGAAACGTCCCACTTGTCCATCAGGAAGAGATGGGATAGAGGGGTCATGGAATACAGCTGGCCCTGGAAAAACATGGGTCTGAACTGCACCAGTCCACTTACTTATATGTGGATTTTTCTCAATAAATAAAGTACCTGTATTTTCATTTTACACATCTTTAAATTAACTAAGTTTGGGGAAAAGTTTGTGTTTGATTAGAGATCACAATATGTAAAATCAAAAGAACTAGCATTTGAGTCCTTATTCTATTCAAACTGTTTGAGCTTCTGCTCTTGCGTGAGTCATTTATCAATTCCTTTGTTTTTGAGGCAAAGACAGCAAGCGGTACCAGTACCTGGATTCTTGACTGGTTGGGGGTCGACACCCCTAACCCCCTCCCCGTCATTGTTCAAGGATCAATGACTTATTCATACTCTGACTTCATATGGTGGACAGGAGTGAACAAACTACAATAAACATGCAACACGGTCAACCCTTATGAATCAAACATGGAGCAAGAATTAACAGGCATGAGTGATGTTGAGTACCTGCTACATGACTGCATTTACTTAAAGGTCAAAAACAGGCCCAGCCAATCTCTGTTAGAAGTCAGGATATAGATCAAGGCGGGGGAGGAAGGAGGCAAGAGGAGGCTTCCGAGGTCAGAGCCTGTTTATCTGCTGCCAGTTACGGGAGTGCGTTCACTTCGTGAAAATTCATCAAGCTGTGTGTTTATGATTTGTGCACTTTCCTGTGTGTGTATATATACGCACGGATGTGTACATATGCATAGTTTTTTAAGCAGCTTATTTAGGGAAAAAAACCCCGCGAGGTGGGACAAGTGGTGTTGTCTGTTTACTACCTAGTCCTTTGATGTACCCGGACACAATTGCGTCATTCCTTGTATGAGAGCCTCTGACTGCCTTTAATCTGGAGAACAGAAAAAAGAGGGGAGAGGATGGGGGCGGGGGAGGTTCTCCAGTTTCAAATTTTCTTTGCACTTTCATGGGGACTGACTGTATAAAAGCTAAAAAGTATTCAGATTCAAATCACTTCCTTTTACAGGGTGAGTACACACATTTTAGAAATAGATGTTCTGCACTCCCCCACCCCCGCCATTAGCATGAATGTCTCTCCTACAGAGAGAGTGAATTAAAAAAAATAAGGATCAATATGGAAACTAACTCTGAAAACAGATATTATGCTTCTGATGGATTTACCGTGATTGGGATAATTTGAAGTTTCCAGAATTTTCCTCTGTCACATCACTTCTGCTCTCTGCTTCTACCAGAAACAATGGAGTACACACATATTTACCTCCAAATCACTGAAGGGTCACAAACCCCCAATTCCTCTTCCCTCAACAAAAATCACTTCCTCTAAATGGCCATTACAAGAAAACTCAAATAGGAAAGGGCATAGAGACAGGTTGCGGAATACAGTTTGCTGCAGAAATTCAAATTAAATGAGCCTTTTAAAAAAACTGAAATGAGCTTTCAAGTTTTCTAAACCAAAACCGTTCTTCAGTTTGTCACCTGTAAAGTAGGGCTGTCAGGAGGATGAAATGGGATGGTCCACGTCAAACTCCTAGAAGAGCACTGCACACCTAACCAGCACACAATAGGGGGCAGCAACTATTATAATTCTCAACAAATTAATCTAGCACAATCCAAGTCACAAGAACTAACAAACCAACCACCCGAAGCGCAACCTGAAATGTGACCCCTGCAAACTCTTTAAGCAAAAGGAAACATCTGGGGACAGCACCTCCACCTTACGGAGCATGTGGCACGTGTTTTAGGTTGCAGGGGGGTGGGGGGTGGCATTCAGCTCTAGCGGACATGACTTTGCAGCATGGAGAACTCTTTGCTTATGGAGAATTCTTGAGACCGGACTGTCTAAAGAAAAGCACTAAAGAACCCATCATCGGCCTAAAATAAAGGTTTACCAGAAACACCGAGCGATTCCTCACCTACCAAAATAACCACACGATGCTTCCTATATTAGCCGGCTCAGGCTGCCATAAGAAAATATCACAGGCCGGGGGGCTTAGACACCGGAAATTTATCTTCTTATAGCTCTGGAGTCTGGAAACTCCAAGATCAAGGTGTCAGCAGATTTGTTACCTTCTGAGGCCTCTCCCCTTGGCTTGCAGACGGCCACCTTCTCCCTGTGTCCTCATGGGCTTTCCTCTCATGCCTGGTGTCTCTCTTCGTGTCCTAATCTCCTCTTCTTAGAACAGCACTCAGATTAGTTAAGGGCTCGCCGTAATGGCCTCGTTTTAATTTAATCATCTCTTTAAAGGCCCTGTCTCCAAATACAGTCACTTGCTAAGGTGCTGGGTTAAGACCTCAACGTGTAAATTTGGAGAGGGACACACGTCAGCCCATGACACTTCCCAAATGCTTTCTTCCAACAGCTCAAGACTTCCTCAGCTGCTAAATGAGAAGCTGAACTCAGAGTTAAGAACATAATCCAAACATGAATCTCTTGCCCAGCAGGTTCTTCTTTTTTCATTCTTTCTTTTTTTTTCTTTAAAGACAGGATGAGTCACCTTAAGGACAGTAAGGGGCATGGCTTTTCATAGGGTGTACACATTCCACTCATCCAGGGGGTCCTAACAGCTGCAATTCTGCCCACTCCTACTCCTCCCACCCCCCGGGGGACATGGCAATGTCTGGAGACAGTTTTGGTTGTCACAACTGGGGGGAGGGTGCCACTGGCATCCAGGGGGTAGAGGCCAGCGATGCTGCCCAACATCCTACAGTGCACAGGACAGGCTCCCAAGGCAGAGAACTGTCAAACCGAAAATATCAATAGTGCTGAGGTTGAGGATCCCTGAGGTCTAAACTGGCCAAACTCTACCTCATCTTGTGTCACAGCAGATGGCCCAGCAAAGAGGGGGAGAGCCTACCAGGCCCCGTTCCCTCCACAGGCGTCTTCTTCCTCAGGGAGGGCAGCCAGCAGGCTCTTCCCTGGCACTGGGCAAATGCCACAGAGATCTAACTGGAAGAAGGCAATAGTCTCCAGCCCACCCAGCTTTCCAATTCACACAAGAAGCCTTTCTTTCCATGGGGCCCCTTCCAACTGTCCTCTCCCACAAACCTCCCACAAACTTTAGACAATGATTAAAGCAACGTTAAGGTCCCAGATGAACTAGGTAAACTAACCATCGTTTAAAAACCATGTTTTTTGGGCTTCCCTGGTGGCGCAGTGGTTGAGAGTCCACCTGCCGATGCAGGGGACACGGGTTCGTGCCCCGGTCCGGGAAGATCCCACATGCCATGGTGCAGCTGGGCCCGTGAGCCATGGCCGCTGAGCCTGCGCGTCCGGAGCCTGTGCTCCGCAACGGGAGAGGCCACAGCAGTGAGAGGCCCGCGTACCGCAAAAAAATTTTTTAAATAAATAAATAAATCATGTTTTTCATGGACAACTTGGAAAAATAAAAAGAATTTTTAAGTCTACAAATAACAAATGCTGAGAAGGTGTGGAGAAAAAGGAACCCTCCTACACTGTTAGTGGGAATGTAAGTTGGTGCAGCCACTATGGAAAATAGTATGGAGGTTCCTCAAAACACTAAAAATAGAACTACCATATGATCTAGCAATCCCACTCCCGGGCCATATATCCGGACAAAACCATAATTCGAAAAGATGCATGCACTCCAATGTTCATAGCAGCACTATTTACAATAGCCAAGACACGGAAGCAATCTAAATGCCCGTCGACAGATGAGTGGATAAAGAAGATGTGGTACATGTACACAATGTTATTATTCAGCCATAAAAAAGAATGAAATAATGCCATTTGCAGCAACATGAATGGACCTAGAGATTATCATGCTAAGTGAATAACTTAGAGAAAGACAAATATCGTATGACATTGTTTATATGTGGAATCTAAAACATGACCTAAATGAACTTATCCATGAAACAGAAACACTCACAGACACAGAAGACAGACTTGTGGTTGCTCAGGGGTTGGTGGGATGGGCAAGGGATGGAATGGGAGTTTGGGATTAGCAGCTGCAAACTATTATATACAGAATGGATAAACAACAAGGTCCTACTGCAGAGCACAGGGAACTATATTCGATATTCTGTAATAAATCATAATGGAAAAGAATATATATGTGCATAACTGACTCACTTTGCTATACAGCAGAAACTAACACAACACTGCAGATCAACTATACTTCAATAAAATAATTTTTTTAAAAAAAGAATTTTTAATCTATTAGCACAACCAGCTTATCCCTTTTCTTTCCCCTTTGTAACAATAACATTATATTTCCAGACCAACAGCACCATGTTATTAGCACAGGCCACCGCTTCCTAAATGTCAGGCATGACGTGGGCACGTCTACAAACCTACCCAGCTATTACTGACTTCATACTTTTAAATCAACTCTGTGTTTTTTACTGAAATGTATTCTAAAAGAAATCTTCCTGTCACTACTACAAAGAGAAAACAAGTATCACTTGGCACAAAAAGAAGGAACTGTAAACATATTTGCTAGCCTTTCAATGTTTGGCCACGAGCCACCTAAAGTGATCTCTGGCGAAGCTTCCCACAGGCCAAGCTCTGAATACCTCAATCAATCTTTCAAAGTCACATAAATAAAAGATGCGAGCTTTAAAAACAATCAGCACCATTCTATCTCTTTAGGTAAAAGTCATCAAAAAATATGTTACAATGAGTCTTTTTCTTTCTAAATTAAACCAAAGTCCACTCACTTTTAGGAGGGAAGCTCCAGGCACTTCATGTCCATTCCCAAAGGTGGCCATCAAGTCTGGCCAGCCCTAGTTAATGATTTTCATCACGTGCATCTGGGTAGAGATATTAGAAGAAACTTCTGTTTTGAGAAGCGACAGCCCAAAGTCCAAAGACGGATCATTCGACACCCCGCCTCCTCCTTTCTACTTGTTGCATGGGTGGCCGAGGTCAAGGTCAAATGGCCACCCTGCTTCCTTAGGGACTGGCACCCAGGTGGCTCACTGGCCTTCCTCAGGGAAGCCCCGGCAAGAGTGGCACCTGTATCCACGCTCTACCCTTCAGCATCTCCACCTGGGTTTGTAATTTCACATCTGGTGTCACTGCCTGTGCCTGGCAGACAGTCCTGCAAGTAATGAGAATCAACTGTGCTGTATACCTAATACTACCCTCCATGATGTCAACAGAGACAGGCATTTTAACATCACAAATCAGAAGTGACAGCTTCAATCAAAAGTTCAGAACTTCCCACTGAATAAACACATCTGTATAAAGAACTCCGTACGCGGGCACTGTTCGTCCACATCAACAGTGAATTCACATCACTGCTGCACCCTCGTCCTGGCGTGGCGTGAGCACCTCTGCAAAGGAGCACGTGGCCTGCAGCAGCCCTGCCACTACAGATTTAGTCATTTGAGGTCTGAGAGAGCTTCTGGCAGAGTCAAGTCCTCTGTGGCCATTTTCTGGCCAGAGTTCTTACTCAACCAGACTCTCTACAAAGTTCTAGAAAGAAGAGGAGATCGTGTTACCCAGTGCAAGAGTCCGCATGAGGCTTGGTCCCTCTTCCAGGCTGTGCAAAGAGCAATTTCTGACGTTCTGTGAGGGCTCGTATCTACTCTGCATATATTATGCCCGACCACATGGGCTCTTACTATGTCGCCACTTTACGGAAGAGGAAACTGAGGCACAGGAGGGAAAAGACAGTGGTCTGGGACTTCTCCGGTGGCACGGTAGTTAAGAATCCACCTGCCGGACTTCCCTGGTGGCGCAGTGGTTGAGAGTCCGCCTGCCGATACAGGGGATACAGGTTTGTGCTCCGGTCCAGGAAGATCCCACATGCCGCGGAGCAACTAAGCCCGTGCGCCACAACTACTGAGCCTGCACTCTAGAGCCCGCGAGCCACAACTACTAAGTCCACATGCCACAACTACTGAAGCCTGTGCTCTAGAGCCTATGCTCCATGACAAGAGAAGCCACGGCAATGAGAAGCCCGCGCACCACAACGAAGAGTAGCCCCCGCTCATCGCAACTAGAGAAGGCCCGTGCTCAGCAACAGAGACCCAACGCAGCCAAAAAAAAACCTCACAGTAGACAAGAGAAATAAAAGCATATGTCTATACAAAGACCTTAATGTTCTTAGCAGTGTTATTTACAATAGTCAAATACTGGAAATAATCCAAGTGTCCATCTTGGTGAACAGATAAACAAAATATGGTATATCTACACAATGGAATTCTATTAAGCAATAAAAAGGAACTTTAAAGCCATTGTGCTAACAAAAAAGAAGCAGACTCACAGACATGGAGAACAAAACTAGTTGTTACCAGTGGGGGGTGGGGGTGCTAAATAGGGGCTGGGGAGCAAAAGGTACAAACTACTGGGTGGAGCTCAAGGATGTACTGTACAACACAGGGAATATAACCAATATTTTGTAATAACTGTAAATGGAAAGTAACCTTTAAAAATTGTATTAAAAAATTTTAAATTAAAAAAAATGCTGCGAAAAAAGGCAGATACAAAGACAACGTATTTTATGATTCCATTTATACGAAATTTCCAGAAAGGGCAAACCTATGAAAACAGAAAGCAGACCAGTGACAGCCTGGAATGAACTGCGAACAGGCACGAGGGAACTTTTGGGACTGATGGAAATGTTCAAAAACTGGATCGTGGGGATGGCTGCACAAACTCTATAAATCTACTTTAAAAAAATCAGTCAGCTGTACATTAACAGTGGATGTATTTTATGTGATGTAAATTATACTCGAATAAAGTTATTTATAAAAAAAAAAAAAAAGCTGAAATAGACTCTGTACCTAAATAGTCAGCTCTTTCTTAACCCAGTTCATCCAAAACTTCCTAATGCCCCAAGTCCAAATACATCAAAAATCAAATCATCCTTGTCCAATTTGGCCACAAAACCCCGAATTATTACTAAGAGAAGGCAAAGCAAAGTCTCAGTTCTGCCAGAGCTGCTTTTAACAATATCTATCAAACCAGGGCGTCTACATACCTGGATGGAATAGTTTATGTAGTTAATCATTTCCTGGATTTGATCAGGGAGGAGCAATGAAGTCAGTAATATTTCTTTACTTCCTACCATCAAAGGTCCTTCCTCTCAAAGGAGCGTTCTGGTGATCCCCCAAAGCAAACCTTACACAAAGACCTAATTACCACTATCTGTCCTAGTAAAGACCCAGGAAGTACTAAGCACTTAGTGTTCCAAACTTAGCATGGATTAAGTTACACAATCCTAGGAGGCATACACAATTACTGTTACTCCCACTTTACAGATGAAAAAATGAGACCCAGAAAGGTAAAGTAATTTCCCCAAGTCACACAGCTAGTGAGTGGCAAAACCCAGGCTTGCACCCAGCTCTCCGATCCTACGCCTACACTCTTAACAGATCTCTTGTGTTTCACCAAGAGGAGAACTTCATTTAGCCAGAAGGAAAGCACATGTCAGAAAAGTGGTTTCCAGCAATGTGAGGCAAATGCCTTGTGTCCAAACAAAACCGCTGTAATAGTTTTCTCAACATCAGGATGTGGTAACTTTCTCAAGAGAGAAAAGAGCTCTGGGTCTACGGCATTCCTCCAGCAAATAAATTGCATATCTTGGCGACATATGCTGAGTGACCCCAGCATTAATTATACTCTGTCTCCTGGGACCTGTGGCACCTATGTTTTTGGTTTTTTAACCACAAAATCCCCCAACCATCCTACAGCTTTGAGCCATTAGGTAAAAAGAGTTGATCCACCTCCTCACACTGAGTATCCCTGTGACCTCCAACAAATTATTTAGCATCACTGAATCTTAGTTTCCCTGTCTATAAAATGAAGAAACTAACTCCAAAAATTCACACAGTTGTTATGAGGATTTAAACACAGCCATTTATCTCAAGTGCCCAGCAAAGAGTCTGACCCATCACAAATATATTTCTTATTCCTTTACCTCCCCCCCTGCCCCCCCACCTTAAACTACAGGAAGCCTTTCCATCTCTCTGTGCTTCCAAAAGTGCTTCCCAACACCAAGATCCGCAACTTGACAAGGCTACTCCTAAAAATGCAGATTAAATACTAGAACATATACGCAAATACCTGGAATTCCAGATACATGAGTTGAATTTGAATCCACGTCACTGTTTAGGAAATCAATTAGTTCCAAAGCGGCAAATTCTAAAGGAGGAGTGATCTTCCATGCCAATAACAAACAGAAATCTTTTTTTTTTTTTCCAACTGTCAGCACCACTCCCTCTGGGCCCCTGTATCAACGGTGCATATTTCTATCATGGTAATCATCACTTTTAAATAATTATTTGCATTTTTCTCTCATGCACTGAATCAGAGGTTCTCAACTATGCCAGCGCATTAAAATCATCAGGGCAGCTTATAGCCAGGTCCCACCCCAGACTCTTATTTCAAAGGTCTAAAATGGGGCAGGGATGGTAATTGTTTAAGCTGCCCAGGTGATTCCAATGCAGGGTCAGGAGGCATACACCTGTGGTCAGGGCTTGTTTAATTCGTATATGCACCCCAGACACCTGACACAGCCCCCCACACACACACACAGTAGGCATTTTATAATTGTTTTTGGCACAAATTAATAACTAGAGGAACTTCGAGTCCACTGATCATATTAATTCATTAAAACACTGAGAAAAAAAACATTTACTGAGGGTGTATATTACATCAGGCACTACGCCAGGCATACGGCTCAAGTTAATTGTTATCGTTCTTTAGCCTTGAGCGGTCAGGATTACAACGCGCGCGAACAGTGAAGGAAAGGGTGGAGGGCTGTCGGTCTCTGGGGTCAGAGAGCCCGAGCGCAATCTGCATTTTGCAGCATCTTCCCAGCAGTCCTCGACCTCGCTGGGCTCTCTTCCTCCTCTGTATTCTATCAAAGGGGACTCCTCACCGGGAGATTTAAGGAAGACTTTAAGAAGACAGGGACAAAGACCTCACAAAATGGCAGCTGGCATCATTCTTCATTTTTCTTAATTCGACGGACACCTGGTGAAGCCAGCCTACTTGTTCACCCTCCTCACCCCCTCCATCAAGTAACTGACGCCGCAAAGAGCGGCCGCCACAGGGAAAAGGCCCAGAGAGAACAGGACGCCAAAGGGAAGGGCGGGGCCGAGAGGCCCGGCCCCGCCCAGCTGCGGTTCTCAGCCTTCACCCGACAACAGCCTCACCTGGGCGGCCTCGGAAAATGCACATTTCCAGGTCCCATCCCCAAGAACTGATCGGCGGGGCCGGGGAATCTGCATTTTAACCAGCTCCCCTCTACCTTCCCCCCAGCTAATTCTGTCGCAGGCGATGCCACAGACCCTTAAAACCTCAACAGGTCATTGCCATCCTCCGAATAAGAAGACGGCAGGGCGCAAAACATCCTCCCGTCCTCTCTCTCCAAGTGAGGGAAACCCTCACCAGGCTGCCCAGGGGCCTGCCAATGCGGGAAGGCACAGCAGGTGGCAACCCCTACGCCTGCCAGGGGGCTCCTTCTCAAACTGGGGAGCCGTGGGGGGGGGTCTCCTGTTGACCAGTAGGAACCCTTCTCGCCCTCCTGCGGCTACTAGTTCGGGTCCAGCCGGGGCCGGGAGGGGAAGGCGGCCATCTGGGGGCTGAGACCCGGAGGCACTGATGGGGAACCCCCCAGGCGGGTCTGCGGAGGAAGCCATGCCTCCCCCGACAAATAAACTGAGCATATCCGGGCTTCCGAGGACTCCACGCGCAGAGCAAGGTTTGATACTGACCAAGTCGTAATTACAACGACAAGGAGTAATCAGGAAACAAAATGGTTAAGAAGCAAGGCTGATCCCAATTCCATGCGCGTGTAAACAGCGCTGGGCAGGCCCGGCTTCTCGGGGTTTCGAAAGGAAGGTGGGCATCGGTGAGAGGCAGCCGGGCGCTTGGGCCCAAAAGGGACGCGATCGCGCCGGGGGCCCGGGCGGGAACTGGAGCTGAGCCGAATTCCCTCCCAGCCCGCCCGCCCGCCCGCCCGCCCGCCGGCCTCCCAGGCCCGGCCACCGGCTCATGGCGCCGGCCAACCTGTCAGGCCCGGCCCGCCCCGCCCGAGCGCCAGGCTCCGGCCGCGCGCGGACAAAGGAGGGCGGCCAGCCCCGGGTCTCGCTCACCCGCCGCGGGGCCTGCTGTCCATCCGCTTCTTCTGGCGCACCGGCTGCAGTGGGATGTTGTCCGTCATGTCGCCCGCGCCGCCCGCCTTGGCCGCCGTGCCCCCCGCGCC